>NC_090751.1:41641635-41649135 GCF_036898095.1 Palaemon carinicauda
GGGAAAACTTGATAGTATGGAAAAAGAGAATGCTACCAATATTGGATATTTTCCTTTTCATTTTCAAATTTGGTAAAATATCAAGAAAATGTTACAATGAGCATGTACATAACCCATCCTCCTGATATTAAAACAAATAAACAAATAGGAGGAGAAGGGTGCTTGAAAAAAAATTTACACCCTTATCCATACTTCAAAATATTCACATTTCAGAATCTCTTATCATCTGTCTATCCATCAACTTATTTATCTATCTATCTATCTATACGTACAAACACATACACACACACACACACACACACACACACATATATATATATATATATATATATATATATATATATATATATATGTGTGTGTGTGTGTGTGTGTGTGTGTGTGTGTATCTGTGACTGTACGTGTATAGCAATATACATGCATATGAGTGTTTCTTTGTGTTAGTCTATATATGCCTTTTCTTCAAATGGAATTCTTACAAGTTTAAAACATCCACAAATGTATTCCTTAAACTTTGTGATGCGTAGCGGAATCTGGTCCAAGAAGAATAGAGCGAGGAGATTTCCTCCCTCCGACAACATTTATCAACATTACGCGCAAGTAGAGTTAAGGGCGGTACTGTGAAATATTGTCAACAGGGCACGGATGGAGATCGTTAAGCATTTGTCAACATCTCACGCAGGGGTTGGAGGGGCGGTCACATGGAAGCGAGGGTTATGGCTATACCGATATATCGGCCAAGGGGAGAAGACACTCACCGACGTAAAATCAATGGGTTTATGTCAGGTTTTTTTCAAATTCATTACGAGGGAGACAGAGAGTGAGATAGACAAAAAAGCAGAATCGATTTACGTTGGATTGGATTTATGAATTCGGGCTGGGGCCTAGGAGACTATTTGGTAGCCAAGAGCGAAAGCTGTTTAGCACACAATTGCACGAGAAGGATAACCCCCATAGTTACAGTAGTGTTGGAAAAGATAAGGGGCTAAACAGAAAATGAAAGAAAGATAACAGGGATGATAGTATTGTAGAAAGCTAAAAATTGAGTGTCACTAAGGACCGGAAAGACAATGCAAAGACCATTCAGAAGGCCCTGCGCTCTACCGTTTGAAGAGAACTGACAGCACGATTGATACTTTTTCCTCTAAGGACAGCACCAACCGCCAACTGGGGGGGGGGGGGTCGATTTACGTGAATCGAGAAAAGTAGAGGGTTCTTTATTTAAATGTTATTTGTAACTGTTTTAGAGATGATAAGATCAATACAGTACTGTGTCCAGCCAAAATCGCCTGTTATCTACTTTATTCTAGATACTTAAAATACATTTTATTTTAATTTCAGTGGTTAATGTTCTTTATATTGGTCCTAAAGTCTATATAAGTAAATGGTCATAATCTTGAAAGTTGATATCATCCGAAGCCTTTGCATTAATGAATTGTTTCGGTAAAGTTTTAGTATCTTTTGATAAAGAAATAAAACTTTATAAAACATGATATAAACCCCAAATGCATCTGTTTTTCTAGCTAATGAGGAGAGCAAAGGTAGCTCTCATCTGGGAAAATAAGTTTTTCTTCTCATAACTTTAATTCGATACACGTTAAACTTACAAACTTGAACTGACCTATTAAAACAGAATAGCAGGGAGGCTTTAAGAGAAGCTATTCTATACAAAAACTTAATTGCTCACGTTCACTTGCTGTTCCATGTCGTTGGATAACTATAGAAAACCGTATTAAAGGAACTGAAATCTTCTGTTGATTTGGGGTTCATCAGATAGAAGGTAATAACCTTGTTAATTAAAGTCAAACATCTATCTCCTCGATTTCTTTGACAGGTTCTCGGTTTCCTATTAAAAGATAAACTAACAATACTAATTGGATTCATATTATTCCTAGAGTGACAAACCATCATAATTCTACCTGGCATAATGTCGACATTTCTTCCGAATATACTTAAATGTTCTTTGATAGGGATTTTTTTCGATGTATTAAAAAAAAAAAAAAAAAAAAATTATTGTAAAATATGACCCTCCTTTTCTAGATAACTGAAAACTTAATTGCTCTTCTTTGAAAGAATATTACTGTTGCTTTAGTTTGATTACGGTTATATATCTTGCAAATAAAAATCATTATTTTGCCATGAATCACTAGCAAAACGCACCACAAGTTTCTTAAAAACAATCATCGGAGATTACCGCATATATATTTTTGGTTAATATAATACAGAATATTATTCTGTTTCATGGAAAATTTAACAAGGTTGTTAATTTCTGGGACTAAATAACAATGATTAGTCGCAATAATAAAAAAAAAAAGTATATATCATTTGTAATCTCTCCGAAAAGAATTTGAGGCGATTAAAAACTTTTATTTCGAAAAAGGATTCTCTTTTCTAACTTGAGTTTAATTATATGTGTTCTGTTCAATACCATGTAAAACTAACAATATACACATTAATGATATTCGATAAGCTTTACGGTAGCCTATTGGAAACATCCCCTCTGGTCATCTGTTGGACTGGAGTTCAAGACACGCTCAAGCTCGATAGTTTCTTGTAGGGCCTGCAACCTCACCATCCTTGTGCGCTAAGGATTGGGAATTTTGGGGAGCTTATAGGTCTACCTGCTGAGTCATCAGCAGCCATTATCTGGCCTCCTCTGATCCTAGCTTGGTTGGAGAGTGGAATAGGGTGCTGATCATATGGATATATGGTCGGTTTCTAGGGCATTGTCACCATCCCTTGCCTCCGCCATTCATGTGTGACCTTTAAACCACCCTCCCTTAGTGGAGCCACCCTGCTGACGGCAAGATAAGCAATGGGGCCACCATTTATACATCAATGTAAAAATAGTTTTTTATTTTTTTTTTTATTTTCACTCTTCAATACTTCATGGAGAATCTTAACTGTGTGTTTGTACCACAAACGTGATATTTCTTTTATAAAATTCAGTCTTGATATTGCTATTGCTTACTATAATCTAAGCTCAGTAACTTGTTTTATGTTTGTTTGAAAACACAATTAATTCTCAAATTGTCAGTTTCATTTTAAGGATCCATTGTAAATTGCTGATACTCAGCTGTTAGTATCAGCAGTGAAACACCTAGGATTATAATCTCAAGAGCCCAGATTGCAAAATAGATTGAATCTTAACAGAACATTGTAAAACTAATGATTACTTCGTTATATTCCGCCAATGATGCCATTACCAGGTAAATCATACTGTCGCATAGAAAATTCTGTTTGCATTTCTAATGAATCACCTGGTATTGTATATAATAACTAGGTGAACTCGGGACGGATATTGTTTGTGAGATCGACATTGTCCCTCTTTGATGTCGCTCATTATCACACAGTTCACTGTAATGTTTTTACATTTAACATCACATATAAGAAGGCTGCATGATAGCTGTTTCTTTTCAATCGTGGATATTACCATGGAATTTGGCAGGAACAGAGAAACTACGTTTCCCATCAATCTATGAAATTTTCATATGGATATGTGAATTATTATAGGAACAATTTACTCCACCGCCAAAAATAACCATTCAACCCATACCGAAATAAACATTTGCTGTGGGTTTTTATGGCAGATATCAACATGAACATTTGTATGGACAATGTAAATACCATCCCATAAATCGCTAAAATTTTCATTGAGATATGTGGAGTATTCTACGAGTAATTTTTGGCGCCGCTGAATAAGGAAAAATGTCTATGACTTTTCTATGACAAGTATTAATACGAAAATTGGTATGAATGTAATTCACATAACACACGTTAAACCATGTGAAAATCATTTCTATATCTGTAAAACTCAAGGAGTAGTTTGCTCCTTCTCACTGATTTTTTTTAGCTAAAAGTCGTCACTTGCGAACTAAAGTGACAGCCAGGGCATGCCTATAGCAGGGATGAACATGAACATTGGCAGAAACAAAACCTTTATATATCTGAATAATCCTATAAAATTCCATTTGAATATATTTATTGGTATAGCCGTTATTGACTCCGCCGCCGAAAATATCAAGTGCTCCCCGCCACCCCAGCTCCGAAATCTATTGTTAGGGAGTGACTGGGCTACGGGTTGGGTGAGATATCTTAAAAAAAAGTTGGCATTTCATATAAGGTCACTCATTTCTTTTGCGGCAATAATAATGATAACAGTAATAACAACAACAACAAGAACAATAATAATAATAATAATAATAATAATAATAATAATAATAATAATAATAATAATAATAATAATAATAATAATAATAATAAACTCATGATTCATTCAATTTACATCCAGTTTTATCTATAATTCAAATTAATTCATTTTTAGTAGTGGCTAGTCGCATATGATATTCCAAAAAATTAACTGCTAAAACGTGTTGAGTTCAATTTGCATTCATATAACTACGAGTATTTGAGAAGTTGTTACCTTTAATCATCATCTGCATGCGAATATATTTTGCTAAACTGTTTCCGTTTTGGTTTTTAAAGTGGGAGCTTATCTGGTTTTACAACGGGAAAGGCTTTTGGAAATAAAGCTTTATTATTCAACAACAAAAAATGCAGTCGTTTCTAGTCCACTGCAGGACAAAGGCCTCAGACATATCAGTTCATGTCAGGGATTTGGCCAGTTTTCATGAGCACGCCGGCCAGAGTGGCCAGTGCTGATTGGTGATGCTGAGAGTTTCTGGTCTGATCGCTGATTGGTTAGAATTATCTCGTCCAACCAATCAGCGATCAGGAAACTTTTCCGAGTTAAAAGGGCACCGCTTCGAGTTGGTGCAAATCTGCATCGATAAAAGAAATGGACTATAGTGCATCTTTGCTGATCATGATGATACGCAAACCCTTTCACCACGTTAAGGCCTCCCCATTCAGAAAGAGCATTTTATTCATGTAATAATAAATAATTCCTGATATTTTCTAACTTTACAAAATGTTTGCCTTATTAACCTAAAAAAAATGATATCTTGAGAGTTTTTACGATGACGTGCAACTTTTACTCAGATGATAAGTTTAGAATTTATTCTGAACGATGGATTGAGTCTGCCAAAAGAATACCTAGGAATTTGTTTCAAGGAAAAACTTAATGAAGAAAGAATATCAGCTGAACAGATTTTGGTTATGAGTAAGGAACAAAACATGTTCCAAAAATTTCTTGAACCCTAAATTATTCGTGCTTATTAGGTCATAATTCATGTACTTGTATGTATCTCATGAAAATTGAGTCATAAATATTTAGATGAATCTCTCTCTCTCTCTCTCTCTCTCTCTCTCTCTCTCTCTCTCTCTCTCTCTCTCTCTCTCTCTCTCTCTCTCTCTCTCTCTCTAAGTAAAATATTCGTAAATAGATCTAAACAACGATTTATTATTTCCACAATTGTACTTTGTGGTTTTTATTTAAGAGAAGGTCTACGAAATTCCCAGAATTCTTCAACTCTCGAAAGTTAGTTGATTCGACTGCCAGGGATGTGAAGCCTTCAAACTTCGAAAAACATTCCAGGCGATGATTTTCCATCTTATTTGTCACGACACAAAGCCCTTTTCCCTTTTTTCATTTCCTTTTAATTCGCACTATTTGAATGATTATACATTGTTTAAGCTTTGGTATAATTGGCATATATATTCTTATTTTACTTCATTTCGTTTGGTGTTGTTCCATTCTCTTGTCAAAATTGAAATGAGACGAGTGAATATATATATATATATATATATATATATATATATATATATATATATATATATATATATATATATATAATATATATATATATATATATATATATATATATATATATATATATATATATATATATATATATATATATTTATTTATATGTGTGTATATATATATATGTGTGTGTGTTCCTTTCTGAGTGGTGATAACTTAACGTGGAGAAAGGGTTTGTGTATACTATCAAAGTTGAATATTTTTAATCACTTGGTGATATCACTAAACTTACTAGATTTTATTAAGAAAAATTACAATAGAAGTTGTTCAGTATTCCCAATTATTAGTTTCGTTATATTAAAAAGATTAGCTATTCATTCAAGAGAAAATATGAAAGTATTTCAGACGATTGAAAGAAATATAACAAAATTAAATCCTTTCCCTTCCCTGAGAAGGGTAACCTTTTATTGAAATTAAAGTTATGAAAATAAGAATCACTTAAAGACAAGATCAACACTTCATATTGAAAGATGGTTTTTCACTTTGGGTAATGGTTTTGCTCTCCTTTTTTTTCTTGTCAGTGCTAGGAACCTTTAAAAAGTAACTGTCCTAAGCGACGTATTCTTGACACGCCACATGGCAATCTGCACCCCAAACAGAGATAACACATCGATGGGGTCAATTGGCAAGAAAACGAAAACGAGAAAGAAAAAGGGGGAGCCGCTCCCAAGGCTCCCTCTTCTCCCGTTTCGTAAGCGTGCCTGGCGCCAATCCTGGCGCCATCTGTACTCCGAAAGCAAATGAGAACACAAACTTTTTGGAACAATTTCTAAACTTGCATTTTTCATGAATTAACTTCATTTTTTTAAGGCCGCCGGGTAGATTAAGTTTTGCAATAAAGATTATCGATCTTCTTTACCTATTTCCCAGACTTATTACAGTTAATTTGCATATTATTACTATCATCATTAGTGTTCTGTAGTGTCTATGCCATACATAACATTGTTGGGAGGTATCTATGATAAATTAATATAGCAATAGGTAAACTTTAATTATGGATGATTGTGTTTCAATAGCAATGTCTTTCATTTTGAAACAAACTATTTATAACATTCTATAAACTCAGTAGAGCGCGTACTTGAGCATATACCATGTAGTATATCATAAGATATGCAATAGAATTTTGCACATTTTGGCACTAGTTTCATGCAAATCAAATAGAAATTGCCCATGATATGGCAAAAAGACCTTTATGACCTTTGCCTTGAATTTTGACCCAATGACTCCTAAAATGTAATAAAATTTCATCTCACCAAATTTCATGGGATTCGGTCTAATAATTTTTGAGTTATACGGATCACAAACGCACAGACAGACATACAAACAAATACACGCTTATCAAAACATAAGCTTCGCAATGAAAAATGACAAAAAATAACATTTAACGACCTGTCGAGAGCATTGGGAAGCACTGATCTTACGTAACTGCGCATTGCTTTTCAGACTCAGACACTCCATGTTGACTTAATTCTAAGGGTTGTGGTGGCCGATGTGGTAACGTTCCTGAATGGGATTCATGTCCTGCTCAAACTTGTTGGTTCCTTTGGTCGCTGCAACCTCACCATCCTTGTGAGCTAAGGATGGGGATTTGGGGGAGCCCATAAGTCTATCTGCTGAGTTATCAGCAGCTATTGCCTGGACCTCATTGGTCCTAGCTTGGGTGGAGAAGAGGTTTGGGCGCTGATCATATGTATATATGGTCAGTCTCTTAGGGATTTGTGTGCTTGATAGAGCAATGCTACTGTCTCTTGCCTCTGCCATTCATGAGTGGCCTTTAA
>NC_090751.1:41654135-41656314 GCF_036898095.1 Palaemon carinicauda
ATGAGAAAATGTCACATATATACAGTACGTCAAAATTTGGCGGAAATGCTAAAACTTATATGTGTATCTATCTATCTAACTATCGATTTATATTTACACACATATATCATCCTCATTATCATGTCCTACGCTTATTGACGCAAAGGGCCTCAGTTATATTTCTTCAGCCGTCTCTATCTTTAGTGTTTAGTTCAATACTTCTCCATTCATCAAATCCTACTTCGCGCTTCATATTCCTCAGACATGTAGTCCTAGGTCTTCCAACTCTTCTAGTGCCTTGTGGAGCCCAATTGAACGCTTGGTGATCTAATCTCTCTTGGGTGGTGCGAAGAGCATGCCCAAACCATCTCCATCTACCCCTCATCCTGATATCATCCACATATGGCACATGAGTAATCTCTCTTATAGTTTCATTTATAATCCTGTCCTGCCATTTAACTCCCAATATCCTTCTGAGGGCCTTGTTCTCAAATCTACTTAATCTATTGAAGATTGTTTGATTGTCATACCATGACTCGTGTCCATATAGTAACACCGATCTCACTAAACTGATATGTAGTCTGATTTTTATATGTATTTTCAGGAGATTTGATTTCCAAATTTTACTCAACGTAGCCATTGTCTGATCTGCTTTTTTCAGTCTTTCACTAAACTCTAATTCTAAAGACCCTGTATTAGAGATCATAGTTCCTAAATACTTAAAGAATTTTACCGCATTAATCCTTTCTCCTTCCAGGGATATTTCATCTTCCATTACATACTCCGTTCTCATATCTGTCTTTCTTCTATTTATCTTGAGCCCAACCTCATGTGAGATTTCATACATTATGGTAAGCAAGCATTGTAAGTCCTGTGGTGTTCTACTAGTAAGAACAGCATCATCAACATACTCTAGGTCTGCTAAATTCCAATCACCAATCCAGTCCAATCTTTCTCCGCCATCTCTGACAAAATCCAGGAGGAGGATAAACAACATAGGTGACAATAGATTCCCTTGGAGTACTCCGCTGTGCACTGGAAATTCATTTGATAGGACTCCATTATCATTAACTTTGCACTTGCTATGCTCATGAACAGTTTTAATCAAATTAACTTATTTAAGAAGAATTCATAGTAACGCATGGCTCTCCACAAAATTGGCCGGTGCACACTATCAAAGGCTTTTTCATAGTCCACAAATGCCACCAGAAGTGGATATCTATATTCTACGCATTGTTGTACATGTCTCAACATGAAAATTTGGCAGTCCAGCTTCTACCTTTCGAAATCCTGTTTGTTTATCGCTCAGGTTTCATCAAGCTTTATCTCTAGTCTCTTTACAATGAGCATACTATATATTTTCATGACAACTGTCATAAGTGTTATACCTCTGAATTTATTGCAATCAGTCAGGTCTCGTTTTTTTTCCCATTTTCACCAACTCTCATAACTCCCATTCATCAGGTTTTGCCTTTTCATTCCACCTCCTACAAAATAATCTCGTTAGTATTCTGCGAGTTATTTCATTTTAAGTCATATATACATACATACATATATGTATATATATATATATATATATATATATATATATATAATATATATATATGTGTGTGTGTGTGTGTATATATATATATATTATATATATATATATATATATATATATATATATATATATGTATATATATATATATATATATATATATATATATAATATATATATATATATATATATATATATTAACAGTGTATTTATATGTGTGTGTAAATATCTCTGAACAATTTTGTTATTTTACTCATGGATATACAATAAAAAGAAAAGTGGGATTGTTATTATTAACAATACTTATTATTCAAGAATTTATTCCTAAATCCCGATATATCAGGACAATTAGGGAAAGAAACCCTTAGCTAGTGTATTTAGTTTTTTTTATAGTTTCCTAATAACAGAAAATATGAATATTAAGTGGCAATTTTTTTCCTATAAATTATCTTTTCAAATAAAGTTAAAATCTTTTTATTATGTTGCGCAACATATGTCTATGATAAAATAAATGTAATAATAATAATAATAATAATAATAATAATAATAATAATAATAATAATAATAATAATAATAATAATAATAATAATAATAATAATAATAATAATAATAATAATAATAATAATAATAATAATAATAATAATAATAATAATTATTATT
>NC_090751.1:41656814-41666814 GCF_036898095.1 Palaemon carinicauda
CTCCGCGACACAGAAAAGGCCGGACTTCGCTCCGAAAGGCAAAAAAGGCCGGACTTCGCTCCTGAAGGCAAAAAAGGCCGGACTTCGCTCCGGGAGACAAAAAAGGCTGGACTTCGCTCCGGGAGACAAAATAGGCCGGACTTCGCTCCAAAAGGCGAAAAAGGCCGCACTTCCCTCCAAAAGGCAAAAAAAAGGATGGACTTTGCTCCGAGAGGCGAAAAAGGCCGGACTTCGCTCTGAGGCAAAAAAGGCCGCACTTCGCTCCGAAAGATAAAAAAGGCCGGACTTGGCTCCGAAAGGCAAAAAAGGTCGGACTTCGCTCCGAAAGGCAAAAAAGGCCGGAATATGCTCTGAGAGACAAAAATGGCCAGACTTCGCTCCAAGCGACCAAAAAGGCCAGACTTTGCTCCGTGAGACAAAAAAGGCCGGGCTTTGCTCCGAAAGGCGAAAACGGCCGTACTTCCCTCCGAAAAGGCAAAAAAGGCCGGACTTCGCTCCGAAACGCAAAAAAGGCCGGACGTTTCTCTGAAAGGCAAAAAAGGCCGGACTTCGCTCCGAAAGGCAAAAAAGGCAAGGCTTTGCTCCGAACGGCAAAAAAGGCCGGACTTCACTCCAGAAGACAAAAAAGGCCGGACTTCGCTCCAAAAGGCAAAAAAGGCCGGACTTTGCTCCGAGAGGCAAAAAAGGCCGGACTTCGCTCCGAAAGGCAAAAAAGGCCGGACTTTGCTCCAAAGGCAAAAAAGGCCGGACTTCGCTCCGAGAGACGAAAGAGGCCGGACTTCGTTCCGGGAGACAAAGAAGGCCGGACTTTGCTAAGAGCGAAAATAAAAGGCCAGACTTCGCTCAAAGAGACAAAATAGGCCGGACTTCGCTCTGAGAGACAAAAAAGGCTGGACTTCGCTCCGAGAGACAAAAAAGGCCGGACTTTGCTCCAAAAGGCAAAAAAGACCGGACTTCGCTCCTAAAGACAAAAAAGGCCGGACTTCGCTCCGAAAGACAAAAAAGGCCGGACTTCGCTCCGAAAGGCAAAAAAGGCCGGACTTCGGTCTGGAAGACAAAAAAGGCCGGACTTCACTCCGAAAGACAAAAAAGGCCGGACTTCGCTTAGAAAGGCAAAAAAGGCCGGACTTCGCTTCGAAAGGCAAAAAAGGCCTGACTTCGCTCCGAAAGGCGAAAAAGGCCGGACTTCCCTCCGAAAGGCAAAAAAGGCCGGACTTCGCTCCGAGAGACAAAAAAGGCCAGACTTCGCTCCGGGAGACAAAAGAGGACGGACTTCGCTCCAAAAGGCAAAAAATGCCAGACTTCACTCCAAAAGGCAAAAAATGCCAGACTTCGCTCTGAAAGGCAAAGAAGGCTGGACTTCGCTCCGAAAGACAAAAAACGCCAGACTTTGCTCCGAGAGGCAAAAAAGGCCGGACTTCGCTCTGAGAAGCAAAAAAGGCCGGATTTCGCTCCGAAAGACAAAAAACGCTGGACTTCGCTCCGAGAGACAAAAAAGGCCGGACTTCGCTCCGAAAGGCAAAAAAGGCCGGACTTCGCTCCGAAAGGCAAAAAAGGCAAAACTTCGTTCTGAAAGACAAAAAGGCCGGACTTCACTCCGAAAGGCTAAAAAGCCGGACTTGGCTCCGAAAAGCGATAAAGGCCGGACTTCCCTCCGAAAGGCAAAAAAGGCCGGACTTTGCTCCGGGAGACGAAAAAGGCCGGACTTCACTCCAAAAGGCAAAAAAGGCCGGATTTCCCTCCAAAAGGCAAATAAAGGCAGGACTTCGATCCGAAAGGCAAAAATTGCCGGGCTTTGCTCCGAAAGACAAAAAAGGCCGGACTTCGCTCCGAGAGACAAAAAAGGCCGGACTTTGCTCCGAAAGGCGAAAAGGCCGGACTTCGCTCCGAAACAAAAAGGCCGCACTTCGCTCCGGGAGACAAAAAAGGCCGGAATACGCTCCAACAGACAAAAAAGGCCGGACTTCACTCTGAGAGACGAAAAAGGCCGGACTTCGCTCAAGTCAAAAAAGGCTGGACTTCGCTCCGAGAGACAAAAAAGGCCGGACTTCGCTCCGAAAGGCAAAAAAGGCCAGACTTTGCTCCGAACGGCAAAAAAAGGCCGGACTTCACTTCGGAAAAAAAAAAAGGCCGGACTTCGCTCCGAAAGGCAAAAAAGGCTGGACTTTGCTCCGAGAGGCAAAAAAGGCCGGACTTCACTCCAAAAGGCAAAAAAGGCCGGACTTCCCTCCAAAAGGCAAATAAAGGCAGGACTTCGATCCGGAAGGCAAAAAAGGCCGGGCTTTGCTCCGAAAGATAAAAAAGGCCGGACTTCGCTCCGAGAGACAAAAAAGGCCGAACTTCGCTCCGAAAGGCGAAAAGGCCGGACTTCGCTCCGAAACAAAAAGGCCGCACTTCGCTCCGGGAGACAAAAAAGGCCGGAATACGCTCCAACAGACAAAAAAGGCCGGACTTCACTCTGAGAGACGAAAAAGGCCGGACTTCGCTCGGAAAGACAAAAAAGGCTGGACTTCACTCCGAGAGACAAAAGAGGACGGACTTCGCTTCAAAAGGCAAAAAATGCCAGACTTCGCCCCAAAAGGCAAAAAATGCCAGACTTCGCTCTGAAAGGCAAATAAGGCTGGACTTCGCTCCGAAAGACAAAAAACGCCAGACTGCTCCGAGAGGCAAAGAAAGCCGGACTTTGCTCCGAGAAGCAAAAAAGGCCGGACTTCGCTCCGAAAGACAAAAAACGCCGGACTTCGCTCCGAGAGACAAAAAAGGCCGGACTTCGCTCTGAAAGGCAAAAAAGGCTGGACTTCGCTCCGAGAGACAAAAAAGGCCGGACTTTGCTCCAAAAGGCAAAAAAGACCAGACTTCGCTCCTAAAGACAAAAAAGGCCGGACTTCGCTCCGAGAGACGAAAGAGGCCGGACTTCGTTCCGGGAGACAAAGAAGGCCGGACTTTGCTAAGAGCAAAAATAAAAGGCCAGACTTCGCTCCGAGAGACAAAATAGGCCGGACTTCGCTCTGAGAGACAAAAAAGGCTGGACTTCGCTCCGAGAGACAAAAAAGGCCGGACTTTGCTCCAAAAGGCAAAAAAGACCAGACTTCGCTCCTAAAGACAAAAAAGGCCGGACTTCGCTCCGAGAGGCAAAAAAGGCCGGACTTTACTCCGAAAGGCAAAAAAGGCCAGATTTCGCTCAAAAAGACAAAAACGGCCGGACATCGTTCCGACAAACAAAAAAGGCCGGACTTCGCTTCGAAAGACAAAAAAGGCCGGACATCACTAGTTTTGCTGATCATGAAGATACACAAACCTTTTCACCACTTTAAGGTATCCCATACCCACATGCTCGCATACACATACTCACATACTTACATGTATATATATATACATATATATATACACATATATATGTATATTTAGATATATTTATATATAATATATATATATATATATATATGTGTGTGTATATATATATATATATATATATGTATATATATATATATATATATATATATCAACGTTAGAAAGTGGTGACAGTGCTTCAATTGTTTACAAAAGGGTTCACGTCCCCTGCCTATCTAAAAGGGAAAACTTGATAGTATGGAAAAAGAGAATGCTACCAATATTGGATATTTTCCTTTTCATTTTCAAATTTGGTAAAATATCAAGAAAATGTTACAATGAGCATGTACATAACCCATCCTCCTGATATTAAAACAAATAAACAAATAGGAGGAGAAGGGTGCTTGAAAAAAAATTTACACCCTTATCCATACTTCAAAATATTCACATTTCAGAATCTCTTATCATCTGTCTATCCATCAACTTATTTATCTATCTATCTATCTATACGTACAAACACATACACACACACACACACACACACACATATATATATATATATATATATATGTGTGTGTGTGTGTGTGTGTGTGTATCTGTGACTGTACGTGTATAGCAATATACATGCATATGAGTGTTTCTTTGTGTTAGTCTATATATGCCTTTTCTTCAAATGGAATTCTTACAAGTTTAAAACATCCACAAATGTATTCCTTAAACTTTGTGATGCGTAGCGGAATCTGGTCCAAGAAGAATAGAGCGAGGAGATTTCCTCCCTCCGACAACATTTATCAACATTACGCGCAAGTAGAGTTAAGGGCGGTACTGTGAAATATTGTCAACAGGGCACGGATGGAGATCGTTAAGCATTTGTCAACATCTCACGCAGGGGTTGGAGGGGCGGTCACATGGAAGCGAGGGTTATGGCTATACCGATATATCGGCCAAGGGGAGAAGACACTCACCGACGTAAAATCAATGGGTTTATGTCAGGTTTTTTTCAAATTCATTACGAGGGAGACAGAGAGTGAGATAGACAAAAAAGCAGAATCGATTTACGTTGGATTGGATTTATGAATTCGGGCTGGGGCCTAGGAGACTATTTGGTAGCCAAGAGCGAAAGCTGTTTAGCACACAATTGCACGAGAAGGATAACCCCCATAGTTACAGTAGTGTTGGAAAAGATAAGGGGCTAAACAGAAAATGAAAGAAAGATAACAGGGATGATAGTATTGTAGAAAGCTAAAAATTGAGTGTCACTAAGGACCGGAAAGACAATGCAAAGACCATTCAGAAGGCCCTGCGCTCTACCGTTTGAAGAGAACTGACAGCACGATTGATACTTTTTCCTCTAAGGACAGCACCAACCGCCAACTGGGGGGGGGGGGGTCGATTTACGTGAATCGAGAAAAGTAGAGGGTTCTTTATTTAAATGTTATTTGTAACTGTTTTAGAGATGATAAGATCAATACAGTACTGTGTCCAGCCAAAATCGCCTGTTATCTACTTTATTCTAGATACTTAAAATACATTTTATTTTAATTTCAGTGGTTAATGTTCTTTATATTGGTCCTAAAGTCTATATAAGTAAATGGTCATAATCTTGAAAGTTGATATCATCCGAAGCCTTTGCATTAATGAATTGTTTCGGTAAAGTTTTAGTATCTTTTGATAAAGAAATAAAACTTTATAAAACATGATATAAACCCCAAATGCATCTGTTTTTCTAGCTAATGAGGAGAGCAAAGGTAGCTCTCATCTGGGAAAATAAGTTTTTCTTCTCATAACTTTAATTCGATACACGTTAAACTTACAAACTTGAACTGACCTATTAAAACAGAATAGCAGGGAGGCTTTAAGAGAAGCTATTCTATACAAAAACTTAATTGCTCACGTTCACTTGCTGTTCCATGTCGTTGGATAACTATAGAAAACCGTATTAAAGGAACTGAAATCTTCTGTTGATTTGGGGTTCATCAGATAGAAGGTAATAACCTTGTTAATTAAAGTCAAACATCTATCTCCTCGATTTCTTTGACAGGTTCTCGGTTTCCTATTAAAAGATAAACTAACAATACTAATTGGATTCATATTATTCCTAGAGTGACAAACCATCATAATTCTACCTGGCATAATGTCGACATTTCTTCCGAATATACTTAAATGTTCTTTGATAGGGATTTTTTTCGATGTATTAAAAAAAAAAAAAAAAAAAAATTATTGTAAAATATGACCCTCCTTTTCTAGATAACTGAAAACTTAATTGCTCTTCTTTGAAAGAATATTACTGTTGCTTTAGTTTGATTACGGTTATATATCTTGCAAATAAAAATCATTATTTTGCCATGAATCACTAGCAAAACGCACCACAAGTTTCTTAAAAACAATCATCGGAGATTACCGCATATATATTTTTGGTTAATATAATACAGAATATTATTCTGTTTCATGGAAAATTTAACAAGGTTGTTAATTTCTGGGACTAAATAACAATGATTAGTCGCAATAATAAAAAAAAAAAGTATATATCATTTGTAATCTCTCCGAAAAGAATTTGAGGCGATTAAAAACTTTTATTTCGAAAAAGGATTCTCTTTTCTAACTTGAGTTTAATTATATGTGTTCTGTTCAATACCATGTAAAACTAACAATATACACATTAATGATATTCGATAAGCTTTACGGTAGCCTATTGGAAACATCCCCTCTGGTCATCTGTTGGACTGGAGTTCAAGACACGCTCAAGCTCGATAGTTTCTTGTAGGGCCTGCAACCTCACCATCCTTGTGCGCTAAGGATTGGGAATTTTGGGGAGCTTATAGGTCTACCTGCTGAGTCATCAGCAGCCATTATCTGGCCTCCTCTGATCCTAGCTTGGTTGGAGAGTGGAATAGGGTGCTGATCATATGGATATATGGTCGGTTTCTAGGGCATTGTCACCATCCCTTGCCTCCGCCATTCATGTGTGACCTTTAAACCACCCTCCCTTAGTGGAGCCACCCTGCTGACGGCAAGATAAGCAATGGGGCCACCATTTATACATCAATGTAAAAATAGTTTTTTATTTTTTTTTTTATTTTCACTCTTCAATACTTCATGGAGAATCTTAACTGTGTGTTTGTACCACAAACGTGATATTTCTTTTATAAAATTCAGTCTTGATATTGCTATTGCTTACTATAATCTAAGCTCAGTAACTTGTTTTATGTTTGTTTGAAAACACAATTAATTCTCAAATTGTCAGTTTCATTTTAAGGATCCATTGTAAATTGCTGATACTCAGCTGTTAGTATCAGCAGTGAAACACCTAGGATTATAATCTCAAGAGCCCAGATTGCAAAATAGATTGAATCTTAACAGAACATTGTAAAACTAATGATTACTTCGTTATATTCCGCCAATGATGCCATTACCAGGTAAATCATACTGTCGCATAGAAAATTCTGTTTGCATTTCTAATGAATCACCTGGTATTGTATATAATAACTAGGTGAACTCGGGACGGATATTGTTTGTGAGATCGACATTGTCCCTCTTTGATGTCGCTCATTATCACACAGTTCACTGTAATGTTTTTACATTTAACATCACATATAAGAAGGCTGCATGATAGCTGTTTCTTTTCAATCGTGGATATTACCATGGAATTTGGCAGGAACAGAGAAACTACGTTTCCCATCAATCTATGAAATTTTCATATGGATATGTGAATTATTATAGGAACAATTTACTCCACCGCCAAAAATAACCATTCAACCCATACCGAAATAAACATTTGCTGTGGGTTTTTATGGCAGATATCAACATGAACATTTGTATGGACAATGTAAATACCATCCCATAAATCGCTAAAATTTTCATTGAGATATGTGGAGTATTCTACGAGTAATTTTTGGCGCCGCTGAATAAGGAAAAATGTCTATGACTTTTCTATGACAAGTATTAATACGAAAATTGGTATGAATGTAATTCACATAACACACGTTAAACCATGTGAAAATCATTTCTATATCTGTAAAACTCAAGGAGTAGTTTGCTCCTTCTCACTGATTTTTTTTAGCTAAAAGTCGTCACTTGCGAACTAAAGTGACAGCCAGGGCATGCCTATAGCAGGGATGAACATGAACATTGGCAGAAACAAAACCTTTATATATCTGAATAATCCTATAAAATTCCATTTGAATATATTTATTGGTATAGCCGTTATTGACTCCGCCGCCGAAAATATCAAGTGCTCCCCGCCACCCCAGCTCCGAAATCTATTGTTAGGGAGTGACTGGGCTACGGGTTGGGTGAGATATCTTAAAAAAAAGTTGGCATTTCATATAAGGTCACTCATTTCTTTTGCGGCAATAATAATGATAACAGTAATAACAACAACAACAAGAACAATAATAATAATAATAATAATAATAATAATAATAATAATAATAATAATAATAATAATAATAATAATAATAATAATAATAAACTCATGATTCATTCAATTTACATCCAGTTTTATCTATAATTCAAATTAATTCATTTTTAGTAGTGGCTAGTCGCATATGATATTCCAAAAAATTAACTGCTAAAACGTGTTGAGTTCAATTTGCATTCATATAACTACGAGTATTTGAGAAGTTGTTACCTTTAATCATCATCTGCATGCGAATATATTTTGCTAAACTGTTTCCGTTTTGGTTTTTAAAGTGGGAGCTTATCTGGTTTTACAACGGGAAAGGCTTTTGGAAATAAAGCTTTATTATTCAACAACAAAAAATGCAGTCGTTTCTAGTCCACTGCAGGACAAAGGCCTCAGACATATCAGTTCATGTCAGGGATTTGGCCAGTTTTCATGAGCACGCCGGCCAGAGTGGCCAGTGCTGATTGGTGATGCTGAGAGTTTCTGGTCTGATCGCTGATTGGTTAGAATTATCTCGTCCAACCAATCAGCGATCAGGAAACTTTTCCGAGTTAAAAGGGCACCGCTTCGAGTTGGTGCAAATCTGCATCGATAAAAGAAATGGACTATAGTGCATCTTTGCTGATCATGATGATACGCAAACCCTTTCACCACGTTAAGGCCTCCCCATTCAGAAAGAGCATTTTATTCATGTAATAATAAATAATTCCTGATATTTTCTAACTTTACAAAATGTTTGCCTTATTAACCTAAAAAAAATGATATCTTGAGAGTTTTTACGATGACGTGCAACTTTTACTCAGATGATAAGTTTAGAATTTATTCTGAACGATGGATTGAGTCTGCCAAAAGAATACCTAGGAATTTGTTTCAAGGAAAAACTTAATGAAGAAAGAATATCAGCTGAACAGATTTTGGTTATGAGTAAGGAACAAAACATGTTCCAAAAATTTCTTGAACCCTAAATTATTCGTGCTTATTAGGTCATAATTCATGTACTTGTATGTATCTCATGAAAATTGAGTCATAAATATTTAGATGAATCTCTCTCTCTCTCTCTCTCTCTCTCTCTCTCTCTCTCTCTCTCTCTCTCTCTCTCTCTCTCTCTCTCTCTCTCTCTCTCTCTAAGTAAAATATTCGTAAATAGATCTAAACAACGATTTATTATTTCCACAATTGTACTTTGTGGTTTTTATTTAAGAGAAGGTCTACGAAATTCCCAGAATTCTTCAACTCTCGAAAGTTAGTTGATTCGACTGCCAGGGATGTGAAGCCTTCAAACTTCGAAAAACATTCCAGGCGATGATTTTCCATCTTATTTGTCACGACACAAAGCCCTTTTCCCTTTTTTCATTTCCTTTTAATTCGCACTATTTGAATGATTATACATTGTTTAAGCTTTGGTATAATTGGCATATATATTCTTATTTTACTTCATTTCGTTTGGTGTTGTTCCATTCTCTTGTCAAAATTGAAATGAGACGAGTGAATATATATATATATATATATATATAATATATATATATATATATATATATATATATATATATATAATATATATATGTGTGTATATATATATATGTGTGTGTGTTCCTTTCTGAGTGGTGATAACTTAACGTGGAGAAAGGGTTTGTGTATACTATCAAAGTTGAATATTTTTAATCACTTGGTGATATCACTAAACTTACTAGATTTTATTAAGAAAAATTACAATAGAAGTTGTTCAGTATTCCCAATTATTAGTTTCGTTATATTAAAAAGATTAGCTATTCATTCAAGAGAAAATATGAAAGTATTTCAGACGATTGAAAGAAATATAACAAAATTAAATCCTTTCCCTTCCCTGAGAAGGGTAACCTTTTATTGAAATTAAAGTTATGAAAATAAGAATCACTTAAAGACAAGATCAACACTTCATATTGAAAGATGGTTTTTCACTTTGGGTAATGGTTTTGCTCTCCTTTTTTTTCTTGTCAGTGCTAGGAACCTTTAAAAAGTAACTGTCCTAAGCGACGTATTCTTGACACGCCACATGGCAATCTGCACCCCAAACAGAGATAACACATCGATGGGGTCAATTGGCAAGAAAACGAAAACGAGAAAGAAAAAGGGGGAGCCGCTCCCAAGGCTCCCTCTTCTCCCGTTTCGTAAGCGTGCCTGGCGCCAATCCTGGCGCCATCTGTACTCCGAAAGCAAATGAGAACACAAACTTTTTGGAACAATTTCTAAACTTGCATTTTTCATGAATTAACTTCATTTTTTTAA
>NC_090751.1:41671814-41689314 GCF_036898095.1 Palaemon carinicauda
ATTATCTTGTTCTTTGTCTCTGCCATTCATGAGTGATCTTTAAACCTCTAAAATACAATTTATTGGAATAATTTCATCTATAAATATAATAATAATCTATTATTATTATTATTATTATTATTATTATCATTATTATTTACTCGTCAGAACTAAATGCTATAGACATTTTTCGTATATACATATGAAGAATACTAATAAAGGCAAGGAAAAGTACTGCTTTCATATCATAAAACGAATCAAACCTACAAAAATACTTTGCGTGGAGCAAATGTACTTATAATATGTTTAATGCACATATTAACGACAAGAACACGTGCTAGCTACATCATTGCTGAAACTGAACGAATGAAAATTCCCTTCATATATTAATCTGAGTCGAAATATTTCCCCTAAAAATTAGTCCAAATTCCATTACATCCGAACTAAAACGTTTATGATGAGAATTAATTACACACAAACACTGGATACATTTTGGGACATTTATTAATTTTTCCGTTGTTCTACGAAAGGACAATAGATAAAACGGCATAACAAAGCGACTTATTATTCATATCACCAACGAATTAAACGCAAGTAATTATTAATCCTTTTGATGTTGCTGTCCAGATTCAATTTGGGATGGAAATGGGATATAAAATCGAATTAGTATGATTAAATTAGTAATGTTGCTTGTAGTATCTGGCACGTCAATGTCACTGCTGAAGTTAAACTAAAGTGATTTTCATCAACGTAAACGCTTTAAACCGAGATATGTATCGGTAATTTCATTCAGACTTTAATTATATAAAACAATATAAAAGATACAAACAACAAGAACGCATAAGGACTTGATTGAAATTGTAGTTATTCCTTAGGATGAGAAAATGTCACATATATACAGTACGTCAAAATTTGGCGGAAATGCTAAAACTTATATGTGTATCTATCTATCTAACTATCGATTTATATTTACACACATATATCATCCTCATTATCATGTCCTACGCTTATTGACGCAAAGGGCCTCAGTTATATTTCTTCAGCCGTCTCTATCTTTAGTGTTTAGTTCAATACTTCTCCATTCATCAAATCCTACTTCGCGCTTCATATTCCTCAGACATGTAGTCCTAGGTCTTCCAACTCTTCTAGTGCCTTGTGGAGCCCAATTGAACGCTTGGTGATCTAATCTCTCTTGGGTGGTGCGAAGAGCATGCCCAAACCATCTCCATCTACCCCTCATCCTGATATCATCCACATATGGCACATGAGTAATCTCTCTTATAGTTTCATTTATAATCCTGTCCTGCCATTTAACTCCCAATATCCTTCTGAGGGCCTTGTTCTCAAATCTACTTAATCTATTGAAGATTGTTTGATTGTCATACCATGACTCGTGTCCATATAGTAACACCGATCTCACTAAACTGATATGTAGTCTGATTTTTATATGTATTTTCAGGAGATTTGATTTCCAAATTTTACTCAACGTAGCCATTGTCTGATCTGCTTTTTTCAGTCTTTCACTAAACTCTAATTCTAAAGACCCTGTATTAGAGATCATAGTTCCTAAATACTTAAAGAATTTTACCGCATTAATCCTTTCTCCTTCCAGGGATATTTCATCTTCCATTACATACTCCGTTCTCATATCTGTCTTTCTTCTATTTATCTTGAGCCCAACCTCATGTGAGATTTCATACATTATGGTAAGCAAGCATTGTAAGTCCTGTGGTGTTCTACTAGTAAGAACAGCATCATCAACATACTCTAGGTCTGCTAAATTCCAATCACCAATCCAGTCCAATCTTTCTCCGCCATCTCTGACAAAATCCAGGAGGAGGATAAACAACATAGGTGACAATAGATTCCCTTGGAGTACTCCGCTGTGCACTGGAAATTCATTTGATAGGACTCCATTATCATTAACTTTGCACTTGCTATGCTCATGAACAGTTTTAATCAAATTAACTTATTTAAGAAGAATTCATAGTAACGCATGGCTCTCCACAAAATTGGCCGGTGCACACTATCAAAGGCTTTTTCATAGTCCACAAATGCCACCAGAAGTGGATATCTATATTCTACGCATTGTTGTACATGTCTCAACATGAAAATTTGGCAGTCCAGCTTCTACCTTTTCGAAATCCTGTTTGTTTATCGCTCAGGTTTCATCAAGCTTTATCTCTAGTCTCTTTACAATGAGCATACTATATATTTTCATGACAACTGTCATAAGTGTTATACCTCTGAATTTATTGCAATCAGTCAGGTCTCGTTTTTTTCCCATTTTCACCAACTCTCATAACTCCCATTCATCAGGTTTTGCCTTTTCATTCCACCTCCTACAAAATAATCTCGTTAGTATTCTGCGAGTTATTTCATTTTAAGTCATATATACATACATACATATATGTATATATATATATATATATATATATATATATATATATATATATATATGTGTGTGTGTGTGTGTATATATATATATATATATATATATATATATATATATATATATATATATATATGTATATATATATATATATATATATATATATATATATATATATATATATATATATATATATATTAACAGTGTATTTATATGTGTGTGTAAATATCTCTGAACAATTTTGTTATTTTACTCATGGATATACAATAAAAAGAAAAGTGGGATTGTTATTATTAACAATACTTATTATTCAAGAATTTATTCCTAAATCCCGATATATCAGGACAATTAGGGAAAGAAACCCTTAGCTAGTGTATTTAGTTTTTTTTATAGTTTCCTAATAACAGAAAATATGAATATTAAGTGGCAATTTTTTTCCTATAAATTATCTTTTCAAATAAAGTTAAAATCTTTTATTATGTTGCGCAACATATGTCTATGATAAAATAAATGTAAATGGTGTGGGTAAAAGAAGCTTATGATAAATACATAAATAAGCAATTCTTCAAAAGATTATTTTTCAAAATCAAAGAAAGTAATACAAATGCACATAATCCATTAATTAGAAAGGACGAGGATATAAAAAAAAATGAAAATAACTTAGTAAGTGCGGTCAAAAAGAAGATGGAAAATCATTATTGAGAATATTCTCCTCCGTCAAGAGCATTCACATCACGGGCAGTCAAATTACCTTACGTTCAAGTTCTATAGAATTCTGTGAATTCCGTTGACTTGAAATCTATGAATAGATGTGAAAAAAAATCTCGTATTTACTTATTCTATACATAAAAAAGAAAATCATAGTTTAGTCGAGTTTTTTAGGGGAAGTCCTAAACTTTACGAATTTTTATTCAGAAATACCTTTACTTTGATGGTACGTCTGGGCGAACAAATATTATATTTTGATTTGGTTTGAGAGAGAGAGAGAGAGGAGAGAGAGAGAGAGAGAGAGAGAGAGAGAGAGAGAGAGATATTTGTCTGTATAAAAAAATGAACACAATCTTTAAATTTTTTTATATATTTTTGTTTCAACCTTCATGATGAAAAAAGAATGTCTGCGCTTGTGTTTAAGAAAAAAAAAAAACGAAATGTAAAAGAAATATATTGACCCTACATATATCATATGTTACAATCTACAGCTATGCAGTTAAATGCAATTATATCGGCAAAGCAATGAATGAATTCTTAAGAATAATTGGTTTGAATTCTTGGAATGAAAATCAACAATGATGCCGAAACATTTGTCGAAATATATATATATATATATATAATATGTGTGTGTGTGTGTGTGTGTGTGTATATGTATACATATATGTAGTTATATATGTATATATAAATATATATATATATATATATGTGTGTGTGTGTGTGTGTGTGTGTATATATGTATACATATATGTAGTTATATATGTATAATATAAATATATATATATATATATATATATATGTATGAATGTGTATATATATGTATACATACATGTATTTATATATGTATATATAAATATATATATATATATATATATATGTATGTGTATATATATGTATACATACATGTATATATATATGTATATATAAATATATATAATATATATATATATATAATATATATATATATATATGTATATATATTATATTATAATATATATATTGTACATGTGTGCACGTGGATGTGTATATTTATGTATCCTGTATGGAAATTCTGGTAATTTCTAACTGATTTTATTTGCTTCAGATGTAAATGCAAGAATGTATATATATATATATATATATATATTGTTGCTATTATTTCTACCTCAATGAGCACTGTTAAAACCAGCCGAGCATTAAAATGTGAAGGCTCGTTTATCCCTGGTTTGTTTAGTGAGACAACAACGCCGTTTCATTTACCAGGAGAATTATTCAATATGTACACAGTTACGATATTCTTTTTAGCTTATGAAAAGTTTTTGATTAAAGCTTATAGCATCAGAGTCAGTGGGAGAAGGGAAGCATGGAGGAGGATGCTTGTGTCTCCTCCTGTAGAGAACGGAAGCCTTAATTTTCTGCATCTTTCCTTCCCTCCCTGCTGCTCTGAGCATTGATATTTGTTTGCTTTTCCTCTCAAGTGTAAAATCCAATTAAGGACGTTGTTTAGCAGTCTCGCAGTGACTTGGCACTCTATGAATTTCTCAGCGTAGTCGCTGACAGTCAACACCTTGAGTTATATCAGTCGGATGTCTCAACCGGTTCCTGTTTGTTTGGGAGAAAGCCTGGGCTTTTTTTCCCAGCTTCTACTGACGAGGGTAAATATTTGGAGAGTGATTAAATTCGTTTGAGTTTATTCAGAAGAGAATAACATATTAGAACAACTTCCTCGAGTAATGATGAGGGTCCCAAATACAGTAGAGACTTCTTGTAGCGTTCCGTCTCGGATGATGGAAAGTAGCTCGTAGGATGTAAGCAAGAATCGTATGATTTCTTTTAATAAAACGTGTACGATTATGTCTATAAGTATTCAAATGGAAGTTATTTTTTCTTGGACTTTATTAATAGGCTTGGTTTATCGATGATCTATTGTTTTGGTTAATATTTCTGGCTTATAATACTCTTAATTATAATTGTATTTTAGTATGGATGGCAATTGCTTTATCAGCTAAATAATTCGATTATGGTTTTAAAAAAATAGCTTCTTTTTCGAGCAATGATATATATAAAATTTCAATCACGATGTCCACACTCGATTTCAGATAGGAAATTATAAGACGTAATAAATAAATACAAAATATTTGCTTTGTAAGTCTTGGGAAATATTTTCGTTTATAACTTTCATTAGTATAGTATAATATATGTCTCAAAACTAATTAACAAAACAATTTCTCAGTCTTCAGTTGTTTACATACCACACAAACGGAAATGAGAAATACATAAATAAGAGGAAAAAAGCAAATGAAAATTATATCTAGTTTGAATCTGTTTAGTCTGAGCTTCTTTCTTAAATAAGAGTGAAGTGCGTCGAAATACAAATGCCTGCAGTGTTTTCTTTTATGCATATCTCAACACTTGTGCATTGATGACACTTCATCTTAACAGAACACATCCTGGATGAGTAGATTATCTCTCTCTCTCTCTCTCTCTCTCTCTCTCTCTCTCTCTGAGTTCATAGCAGAAGTCAGGATTGTTTTTTCTTCCTTTTAATTATGATTGTTTACTTTCCAAATGAGAGAGAGAGAGAGAGAGAGAGAGAGAGAGAGAGAGAGAGAGAGAGAGAGAATTGTATATTGAAGCAACTTGGCACTCAGTTTTTCTTTTCCGTTATTAAGCTATTTTTTTTATGAAAAACGTTATTTATTTCATAATTCATTTCCCTTTTACCCATTCCAGTTACAACTATGTAGATAAATATACGTAACACTTTTCATTTCGACAGGAATATTTTTGTACTTACATATGTTGAAGAACTACATAAAAATAATCGTTGCCATTGCTAAAAATGATCTGTTTTCTTGGGAATACAGTCAGTTTGAATACACAATGATACGAAGGTATCCATAATTATAGTAATCATACAGGAAATTTAGAAAGATTCATCTTATATTAAATTAAGAAAAGAGATAAACAAATATCAAAGTAAAATGACGAAAGTCAGACAAAGCGCATTACATTTTCGGTTAGAGTAAAAATTTGTTTCAATTTAGGCCCACAAAGGGAGCACTATGTATTGTTTTAATATAATAGGCAAATGCAAACGTAAATGCATTTACAGAAAAGACAAAGATGAGAGAGAAGAAAGATTAATGATTTAATCTAACATTCTACATCAGAGTATAAAGGGGTTTAATCTCAAATTATGTCAAACAGTAGAAATCTATGTTATTTTCCTTAATTGGATTTTATGTTACCGTTATCGTACATAAAGGGGAATACATAACAACATCCGTATTCATGAATGAGGAGTTACTGGAAGATTAATGTGAAAAGGATTAAAGACTACATTGATGGTAAATTTCCAGGAAACCAAACAACGAAAACATGGTGGAATATAATAGTGATGTCAATCACAAAGGAAATCTCTGAATTCTTTTATGCGTAATCCAGCTTAATATATACAGGTTTATATCAGATTTTTTAAAGACATTCTTCCGGATTGAAATGTCTTGGTCAACCTTCGATGTCGTCACTTGTTCGTAATTATTTCCTTTAATAGTAGAGCATCTTATTGGGAAACTTTGGCCGCATGGTCAGAGAAAACATTATTTATAGATGTTTAAAAAGACAGAAATTATAATGATAATAATGATAATGATAATGATAATAGTAGTATTAGTAGTAGTAGTAGTAGTAGTAGTACAAACTGTTAGCGAATGACTGTTACTAATTGTATAGCGTGTGAAAAGGATAGAAGGATGTTGCATTACCAAATCCTATGAAATATATGACTATTTTCTTTTTCATTGAATGTAAGAATCTTCCCGCTCTCATGAGGGTCTTTTTATTCTCCGTATAATTATTCAGTCGTTACTTTCCATTTGGTAAGCAACTCTTCTAGGAGTTTTGGGTAGTGCCATAACCTCTGTACCATGATCTTTCACTGTCATGAGTTAAGGTTCTCTTGCTTAAGGGTACACGCATGCTCATTATTCTATCTGTTTTCAGATTTCCTTTCCTCACTGGATTTTTTTTCTCCGTTGGAACCCTGGGGCTTATAGTATCCTGCTTATAGAAACCTTTCTATAATCAGAATATATGAATCTTCTTATCCATCTAGATTACATAAACCTGTCTATATTTATGGAATATATGTATGAATCTTTCTGTTGCCATGAATGCGTGAATACCTTTTCGTTTCCATAGAATGAATAACTTATCTTTTTCACATAATGTATGAATCTCTCCCTTCCCATGGATTATTCAAAACTGTCTATTCCTATAAAATGCATAAATTTATTTCATTTCCATATAATTTACGAATCACCTTAAGAATCACCTTATAATCTTTTATTTGAAACTTAATTTATTGCAAACACAAAATTAACTAAACCGACTTCTAAAATTTTTGAATTCCTGTAGAATGTACGAATCTTTAAATTTTCATAAAATACAATAATCTATTCATTTCCATTCATTGAATAAACCATTCCACTACCATAGAATGTATGAATGTTCACGTTCCATTAGAAAAGTATGAATCTTTTGTTTCCAAGATACACGTAAGAATCTTTTCTTTTCCATAGGACGCAAAACACACACACACACACACACACACACACACACACATATATATATATATATATATATATTGTTGCTATTATTTCTACCTCAATGAGCACTGTTAAAACCAGCCGAGCATTAAAATGTGAAGATATTGCTTAGTAAGTTCTTCACTCCTGGTTAGTCACCAGTCAAAAATCCGAAATTTTGTGATGAAAAGTAGAGCAAAATCTCATGTAATCCCAAGAAACAAAAGTCATTGAAGAGGAGGCCCAAACCTTGGCTGTAATTTCATCCATCTTAAAAGTAAGATATATATCGTAATTAACTGTAAAGAACAGAATCTTTCATGTGAGCCATGTAGCGGTGCGTTTACAAATCCTGTCTCAAGTTTTAAGTTAGAAGAGTTAGATCCCCTTCAGTGAGAACTATCAAATATTTTTTTTTTTTTTTTCACGTTCAGGCATTTAGACGATTAAACAGCTTAACAGAAAAGGACGCATTTATTATTATTATTATTATTATTATTATTATTATTATTATTATTATTGTTATTATTATTATTATCGTGTTGTTATTATTATTATTATCGTGTTGTTATTATTATTATTATTATTATTATTATTATTATTATTATTAGCTAAGCCACAACTAGAGTTGGATCAAGAGGATGCTATAAGCCCAAGGGCTCCAACAAAGAGAAATAGCTTAGTGAGGAAAGGAAATGCATAGACTACAAGAGAAGCAATGAACAATTAAAATAACACATTTCTAGAACAGTAACAACATTAAAATGTATCTTCCATAAATAAACTATAAAAAGAGAGTTATGTCAGCTGTTCAACATGGAAAAAAAATTGGCTGTCATAATATTAAATGTTTTTCTTTATAATGGTTCGCCGTATGACTTTTCTTATTAGACTTTTCTTATTTTCTGAACCTCTTAGGTAACTTTGCTTCTACAATACATTGATTTTAGTTCCCATTCGGTAGCTAATGATGAATTTTGAAAGTTCCTGAACAAAACTCATAGAAGAGATAATAACTACTTCCAGGCTTACCTTAAACATTTATATTTTTCAGTTTCAAATCCCCTCTTTGGTGTCATCTCCATAGAAATAATGAAGAAAAAAAAAAGATAAGAAAAATCCAAAGAAGACGAAGCGAATTAAAAAGCGGGCGAAGACGTAGCTGAAGAATCCAACCGCAATGAAGTAATCTGAGTAATCCGAAGCTCTTTTTAAGCGAGGTATTTCATGTCTCTTCAACTTCCTCTAGAGATTACTCCTTCAAATCTGGAAACTTCCAGAACTCAAAGACTGTGCAACATCCAGCTCTCTCTCTCTCTCTCTCTCTCTCTCTCTCTCTCTCTCTCTCTGATATTGAGTCAACATCGTCTCATTCCCAGCCCTTAGGGCATAGGATGAACTTCTGGGTTGGCTCGCGAGGAAGTTTCTATTGGCTCCGGGGCTTGAGCAATGGCATAAGTTTACTACATTTTCTAAGACTTGTAAAATGATGGGACAGGGGGTGGAGGGGAAAAACGTACTTGCTCAAATAGATTTACTCTTTTGAGACTAAAGTTGTTGATGCATTTCTTTCATTTTAAGGAAAGATACTCTGACAAAAGTGTGTCTTGGAGAGAGAGAGAGAGAGAGAGAGAGAGAGAGAGAGAGAGAGAGAGAGAGTGAGAGAGAGACGATTCACTTCTCTGGCCGTGAATCTGTTCATCGAGATAACTTTTTCTGTCTAAAGCTCTTTTCATTCATTATATCATTTTACTATATACATTTTCCTTTCTGCTCATAAAGCATTTCTTTCATACCTTCTTGAAATGTCTCATCACAATTAAAGTCCCTCCTAAAGAGGAACATAAGCGAAACTATAGATCATAATAAAGCTTATTGATATTTCTGTGAGGAAGTCATTCGAACAATGCAAATGATATTTTCAAAATTACACAAAGGTGTCTATCAACCTCTCAAACAACATTTTGTCTTTTCATAACAAAATTTGTATCATCAAGGATACCAGAAATGATGTCGTCCTCTCAAGAAAGAGATTCAGTCACTTATATTTTTTAGATTAATTGTAATCTAATTGCTATCTGTCAAGTTCATTACTTTCAAAATTATCATATCTTATTAGAATCTTTCTGGAAAATATACACTCTATTATGACCATTCTACTTGTATATGAAAAGAACGCTTTAATGACATTATGTTATATATACAGTATACACTCTCTCTCTCTCTCTCTCTCTCTCTCTCTCTCTCTCTCTCTCTATATATATATATATATATATTTATATATATATATATATATATATATCTATCTATATATATATATATGTGTGTATATATATATATAGATATA
Organism: Palaemon carinicauda; assembly: GCF_036898095.1. Classification (NCBI taxonomy): domain Eukaryota; kingdom Metazoa; phylum Arthropoda; class Malacostraca; order Decapoda; family Palaemonidae; genus Palaemon; species Palaemon carinicauda. The sequence continues at coordinate 41,681,809 of NC_090751.1, forward strand.
TATATATATATATATATATATGAGTATGTGAGTAAAGGATGTATCATGAACGGTAAGCCATCATGGGCTCATTGTGTAATTGAATGGAAATAGTTGCAGACTGCTGTACGTATTCAGATTGAGCCGAATTAGTTATTACGCTGGTATCTACCCAAAGATGATGTACGTGAATTTAGGCATGACATGGAATATAAAGCCTAATGTGGACCTTCCGACTAGCCCAACCCCTATCAAAACTATAAGAAATGTGTGAATTTTGAAGCACATAAGCAGCAATAATTTCCTAGAATAAATACGATAAAAGACTTAAATCCACTGACACAGAAATAGCAGGCATGGTCTTCTGCACCTTGAATTAATTTTCGGATGTTGAATGTTTAGACAAATTTTCTTAATTTTGCCTATTTACAGCGTCTTTTTGTAATTAGCTGATTTGCTCCTCTTTGTGAAAGATAATGGTTGGCCGAGTTTCCCTCTCATTATTCTTATCCTGGAAATCATGCATGATTTGTGTCAGTGTGCTGTGTAATAATACTAAGATTGCCAGTGTAGATTCATTTAGAGTAGACCTAGTAATTCTAGAAGGGTAATGACTGTAGCGCATGTATGTAATTTTTATGTAAAGATCTGACAATATCCTATTCCAGACGTTAGCCTGGTGATGCATAGCATGTTCTTCATTCAGGAATTTCCTTTAAAGGTCAGGTGGCAAACGATGCATGGAACGAAAGTAGTACACTCCACAACGAGTATAATTAAAGTGGCTAGCAGTAAAGAAATACAATATCTCCACTCCATATAAATGAAGAGGTCAATCACCAAATTTCTCTGAGAAAATCAACCCACAGTTTTGTTGACTTACTTAATGGCCTTAAATCAGCTAAAGTTACATTTAGTTCCTCCATTGTCAACATGTCAGTGGAAATCAATAAGGACCTCATCTGCTCTTCAACTATAAGTCTTAAACCTCTCACATTTTGTGATATATCTTCCTAGAGAGTAGCTTTTAAACTCCCCCGAATGTCGTTTCTACCATCTCTACCAGTCCACTTCTTTTCATGAGTTAACCTATACATCATACAAACCTCATTGACGTGTCCATAGCCTTGGAATTAGAGTTTTTGAATAGCTCTTTTACTGGCCATGTCATATGAACTGCTAACTGGTAAATATACTTATCAGTTGGAAAGATGGTCATTTCTGCCCAGTCAGACATGAGATGTCAGACGCTGTGCTTCTACCATTACTGATTTCATTGTGCCAGGTTCTGTTGGAGGCCTATTCAAGAAAGGGTTGAACAGTTGGCTTCATTAACTCGGGCACAATTCATAGGAAACTAAGGAGACGTCAGTGTACCGGAATTAAGCTGTACACGATTGCTGTTTTAGATTTTGGTTGCTCGCTCCTCTCCTGTGCCTCTTTACTCAGGGCAAAGATCTTTACTGACAATGCCTTTCAGAACCACAGAATTTGGTGCATGATCACTCTAAAACGAGCGAACACCTGTGGTTGCTGTTATTTGGTTCCCACTGTCGTGATGGATAGCAACCTCTCCAAGTTTTAGATTCTCCGCTATTACTGCACGTGCTCCGAGTCGCTAAAGTGTTGGAACAGGGATAATACTGGTCTTATCAAATTCTTCTTAGTTTGCCTGTGTAACAGTCATGGCCATACGCACACACACATATACATACATACAGTATGTATATGTGTATATGTATATATATATATATGTGTGTGTGTGTATATATATATATATATATATATATACATACATAAATGTGTGTGTAATTATTCACGAAAGGAAAAGTGGAAAGGCTTGAATATTCGTCTATTAACGATTGTGAGTTCGTGGATGTCATTAATAGACGAGTACCAACTCCGATCCATATATATATATGTGTGTGTGTGTGTGTGTGTGTGTGTATATATATATATATATATATGCGTGTGTGTGTGTGTGTGTGTGTGCGTGTTTGTGTGTATATGTACCAAAATAAGACGTTACATCTGAGAGAGAGAGAGAGAGAGAGAGAGAGAGAGAGAGAGAGAGAGAGTGTATAAGAAAATCAGTTATGCATATGTCACTATTATCTTTGAAATCTTCACTTCATTCATCACCTCCAATATCATCATGTCTACGATTACGGCTAAAGACTAAGCAGAAAACAGACAGGGAAAGGAGACTGGAGGTGGACAGAGCCACTTCCATTCTTCAAGAGCATTTCGGAACTGTGGCATTTCTTGGGGGTGCCCAATTTGCTACTAGGCCTACAGTAGCTATCTAACATAATCAATAACCATAGGCCTACAATGACCTATGAAAGAGTGCAAATTTAAAAACTTTTAGAACGTCACATGATGTGGATAACCTGCGTGGAACATCATCTGTAACATAGACATATGATTATTAGTTTTAAGTACGATACTTGTGAATTAAGTTTAACCTCTAGAGGCTGTTAATCTGATAAGCTATTTTTGTTCCTCTAGCCAGCCTGTGATATGTATCATAGCCTACATGTCTCATTCTGCTTGAGATATTTGATTACAGTTATTTGCTAATCATACAATAATGGGTAGCTGTTTCCTTTGTGATAATTTTTCTAAAGGAATTTTTTTTTATTTTGAAATAGTCATTATGGTCTTTGGTTGCTTCATCATTAACCCAATGGCAATTTATCTACTTCACAGGATAGGTCTCGTGTTAATGATAATAGAAAGAATTATAACAATAATGAAAAATGATACTTTCAGTAATCATCATGATTATAATTTTGATATCATATTGCTGTGTAACCTATCTATGTCAGATCCCTTCGTTCATATATAAGTTTCATATTGCTGTGTAACCTATCTATGTCAGATCCCTTCGTTCATATATATATATATATATATATATACAAATATATATATATATATATATATATATATCTCAGACACAGAAGAGAAGCTTGACCGACTAGTGACAGAATTCGGAAGGGTGTGTGAGAGAAGGAAGTTGAGAGTTAATGTGGGTAAGAGTAAGGTTATGAGATGTACGAGAAGGGAAGGTGGTGCAAGGTTGAATGTCATGTTGAATGGAGAGTTACTTGAGGAGGTGGATCAGTTTAAGTACTTGGGGTCTGTTGTTGCAGCAAATGGTGGAGTGGAAGCAGATGTACGTCAGAGGGTGAATGAAGGTTGCAAAGTGTTGGGGGCAGTTAAGGGAGTAGTAAAAATTAGAGGGTTGGGCATGAATGTAAAGAGAGTCCTATATGAGAAAGTGATTGTACCAACTGTGATGTATGGATCGGAGTTGTGGGGAATGAAAGTAATGGAGAGACAGAAATTGAATGTGTTTGAGATGAAGTGTCTGAGGAGTATGGCTGGTGTATCTCGAGTAGATAGGGTCAGGAACGAGGTGGTGAGGGTGAGAACGGGTGTAAGAAATTAGTTAGCGGCTAGAGTGGATATGAATGTGTTGAGGTGGTTTGGCCATGTTGAGAGAATGGAGAATGGCTGTCTGCTAAAGAAGGTGATGAATGCAAGAGTTGATGGGAGAAGTACAAGAGGAAGGCCAAGGTTTGGGTGGATGGATGGTGTGAAGAAAGCTCTGGGTGATAGGAGGATAGATGTGAGAGAGGCAAGAGAGCGTGCTAGAAATAGAAATGAATGGCGAGCGATTGTGACGCAGTTCCGGTAGGCCCTGCTGCTTCCTCCGGTGCCTTAGATGACCGCGGAGGTAGCAGCAGTAGGGGACTCAGCAGTATGAAGCTTCATCTGTGGTGGAAATGTGGGAGGTTGGGCTGTGGCACCCTAGCAGTACCAGCTGAACTCGGCTGAGTCCCTGGTTAGGCTGGAGGAACATAGAGAGTAGAGGTCCCCTTTTTTGTTTTGTTCTTGTTGATGTCGGCTACCCCCCAAAATTGGGGGAAGTGCCTTTGGTATATGGATGGATATGGATATCTCATCATCATCATCATCATCTCCTACGCCTTTAGACGCAAAGGGCCACAGTTAAATTTCGCTAGTCGTCTCTATCTAGAACTTTTAAATCAATGCTTCTCCTTAAACTCACACACACACAAACACACACACACTTATATATATATATGTATATATATATATATATATATATATATTATATGTGTGTGTGTATATGAATTATATCTAGTCCTGCATATGTACAGCATATGTATACACATACACACATATATAAATATATATATATATATATATATATATATATATGTATATATATATATATGTTTATTTGTATGTGTATATATGCATTTATTATGTATGCATATGTGTGTGAAAGCAATTTTCTTAACCGCTTGTGAGTGTATAGAATTTAAAATACCAGCTTCATATTATCTCATTCTAGATTATAGCCATAAAAACTGAATTTATGATGCTATATCAAAATGAGAAAAGCATAAATAAAAATGGGAGACGCTGTTCCAAATTGATCTCCCTAAGATGGATTATCATTCCCTCATTAAGAACGTCGGTATCTGATCGAGTCAGCAATTAGATTATCTCTTTTAATTACTCCTCTCCATTTTCTCGAAGCAATATTTTAGCTACGAAACTTTGTTCGGGATTTCGGGATTTCTCCACATCTTGATGGAGAACCCTCTCCGAAGGGATTTATTGGACTCTCTCAATTCTATTTAATTTAAGGTTGTGATTTTATCTAGTTTTTCTTTCATCAACGATAAATTTTCCTCCATTTTTATTAAATTGAAAATTAGATGTTAAACGGATCCTTTTCTATAAACATGTAAAAAAAAATTCAGGATTTTGAATGGGAAATTTAATTTTTTTAACTTCAAAAAATATAAGTTATCATCATATTTTAATTTGAGATCTTACCGTACTAAATGTTATTCCTACTTTTTCTTTTATCGAACCATAAATTTTCCTTTATCTTGTATTACATTAAAAATTAAATGTTAAGCAGATCTTTTTCTTATAAACATTTGCAAAAAAAAAAAACTTTGAATATCAAATAACAAAATAATTTTTTCAAACTTAAAACTATATAAGTTAACATCAGAATACTTTGACTTCAGATCATACCGTCGTACACATGACTATTATTCAAGCAAAATTGACCTCTACATAATAAATCACCTAAATGATTAATAAAAAGAAAACACCATTTCGATGCAGTTTGATAAGATTGATTGATTTATAGTTTTCAGGCATCCTGACATCTAAGGTCATTGACGCCGCGTTTGATAAGAACTGAAATAAAATCTTCAAGAACTTCCCTTTATTAAAGTTCAGAAAATATCGAGAATATTTTACACATATAACTATGTGTTGAAATAGAGGTTAGATAATTCTTTGTTTATAACAGGGAAATTGTAAATATAGACAACATTTTATGATCCCTCCAGTATATTACTGGTCACTAATCAAAGACAACTATTTTTAAATGTATATGTGGTGTTTATTTGTTTCTATGTGTCTATAAGTGAATCGATGACGAATTTGGCAATGTCCTCTTACGAATCTACTTTATTATAAGAGTAGAGAGAGAGGAAGAGTTCCCGTAGATACCTCATCTTCCTCATCAGATATTCGAAACATCGCCAATGGCAAGAAGAGCTGGCAACCATCAGCAATGGAAAAGCGGCCGATTAGGAGCTCTAATGATATCAAGGAGTTAGTTCAGTTAAAGCTGTAACAGCAGTTTGCACTGAGGCTTAAACTCACTTAACTTCATTAGCCCTGACAGCCCGAGTAACAAATTCAATCTTGTCTTCCCGAACAAGCTGCAGGTGGGGTCTACTGGCCCGACCGCCGCTTCAGATATTGATCTCTTTTCAAAAGGAGCAGAAGGACGGGATTACTCTGCAGGCTATATGACACGGGCGCGCAATAAGGTCCAGTAACCCCCTCACTCCACTGCCACCCTCAAAGGTTGTGCAATGGGTGTGCTCAGCCTGGGTTCTTGGAATTCATACGAAAGCACGATACATTTAATAGAATGATGATAATAATCCTAAATAAAGCAAAGTAGGGATAAATATAACGTCATAAGAAGGATAAAATAACGAAAAAAATATCTATTTTTCTAGATTATTTATAAAGATGAATAATTGCATGTGGGCATACATTGACGAGCATATATGACACTTACGTTGTCATGTGTAACCCTCTCAACATAGTTTATTGGAAAATATTTTTGAAAGTATCTAAGTAATTGAGGCTCATTGCTTTAACGTTTCTTTGGTTCGTAATATTGGATGAAATTCTATAAATGCGCACACGGACACGCACATATGCATGTATATATATATATATATATATATACACACACACACATATATATATATATATATATATATAGTGCACACACTGTAATATTATATATATATAAATATATATATATTCATTTAATACATAATTCATGGTATATTTAGTTGGATGAGATATAGATTGCTATTAATGGATCATAGAACTGTTCCCGTTTTTCTGCAATGCTGAATAAAACCCTCAAAATACAAATGTTTAAATCTAATAGAGGTATATGAATAATAACAAAGACGTTTTTCAGAGATGCTTAGGTTTGATAGAGCCACAGAGATTAGCTTGTAAATGGAATAGATAATGACATTCTTGGTGCATATGGCTCAAATAATAATGAAAATTATATCTATTGCTATGAACAGGGCATAATGATACGCCAACACCTTGCACATATAATTTAAAAGAATACACAAATACACAGGTGAATACAATCCAGCAAGGCTAGATAAAACCACCATATCTTATTGATATAGAAGGTATACAAAGAAAAAGTACACTCAGAAGATTACAAAAACAAGGAAATGTCCAATCTTGAACAAAAAAAAATCTTGAAAAAAAAAACCAAAAAAAACAAATTGGGGTAAAATGATGAATGGAATTTTGGTGATCAAGATTGGGCTTATCAAGACGGGTGAAACATTTTCTTCCTTCCACTTCATTGTCTGCAATAAATGACACATCCACTAAGAAAAATTATGGCTGTCTGTCTGCCAATTTAAATATTTTGTAAACAGATAAAATTTGTGTTGTAACGCTACGATGCCTGCCATAACTTTCAATATATATGTGCATATATATATATATATATATATGTGTGTGTGTGTGCGCGCGCGCGCCTGTGTAGATGTGACATATATACACATACATATTTATATATGTATATATAATACATTTATACACACCTATATATATGTGGGTGTGTATTATGTATGTATATATATATATATATATATATGTGTGTGTGTGTGTGTGTGTTTATATATATTTATTTATTTACACACACACACACACACATATATATATATATATATATATATGTATGTATAATACATTTACACAGATGTCTCCTGTATATACAGTATATACATATATACATATTGTGTTGATTTTCACCTATAATGATCCATTAGGGGTAATTCGAATTAAATACTATCAATTGTGTCACCTGGTGGGCCGGGAAATAGGGGAAAACTCGCTAGTAAG
>NC_090751.1:41699314-41701814 GCF_036898095.1 Palaemon carinicauda
GCGATAATTGTTTTCATTACTCCCCTTTAAAAATTATTCCTGAACATCTGAAGAATGGGAACGAGCTTTATAGGTAATTGAGTTACTTTCAGCTGGCCTTACGCCAACACTGAACATTTATCAAAGAGATCTCTAGGTATGGTTAGGTGGAAAAAGGGAATAAAATGCCTTATCTGGACCCCTGGTCTCTGCCAAAGTAACCAAGACTCAGAATTATTTAAGACATTCAGCTCACAGTGATGTTCAAGAAGGAAAATAATTAAGCAGTGTCACCTTAAAGCTAACTGGTTGAACAGTTATTGATAATACTTTGGAAATGATATTTAAATACTTTTAATAATTTCTATAAAAAAAGAATTATGACTCTTTATATCCTCCTAAATTTGAGGGACACTTCGTAATTTGAAAAATATTATTTATTACTTCTTATTAGCAGAAGTAAATTAATGAACCGATATTTATAGCTTTCATTTTACCCAAAAGAGAACGGAATCATTGATGGAAAGAGTTAATTTCATGTTAAAATTAGAATGAGCACTCGGTAGAGCGAATACCTTCGCCTATATCATGTTATATATCATAAGATCGGAAATTGAATAATGCACATTTTAGTACTAGTTTCACGCAAATCAGATGAAAATTGGCCAAGGTATGGGAAAAACATGTTTTTGACCTCTTTGTAAACTAAGCCTTTATTTTTGACCCAATCATTCCCAAAATATAATCATATTGTCCTTAGATCAAGGCCAATCATCCTACCAAATTTCATGAGATTCGGTCATGTATTGTAGTTTTTGAGTTATGCGAATCACAAACACACGGACAGACGTACAAACATTCGCCTATCAAAATATGACCCCAGCAACGAAGTTTACGAAGGTAAAAAAAGCATATATTCTATTAATAATAATTTGATAGAAATGTATAATGTATAGTTATGAAAGGCAGAATTCGAAGTCAGAGTCCTGTTTATCAGTGATGAATGGAGTATCCAAAAAAAGAGAACTTGAGACAGAGAGCTTGAAAGGTCTTAAGCAGACAAAATGGAAAGAGTATATAAATGAATAATTATAACATATTAAGGCATCAAAATATTAGTATATATAAAATATACTAGCAGAAACGGAGGATATTGCGATACTATTGAGAAAAATTAAAGATATACAAAATTTATAGATATGAGAGGCAAAGGAGAAAATGGGACATATAGTAATTGCACCTATATATTATAAATTCCAACCAAGCGATTCCCCCAAGAGAAATTCATCACAATATTGTCAAGACGAGAGCGAGATTAATTCATAATTTCCTCCTCGTTGAATCAAATGGAATGGCGACACTTATGTTCCGAAATGATTCTTGGCTAATTGAACCTTCTCTTTTATTGGTGTTAGCAATGCTTCAAATAATGATTTCCCTTATTATCTCAATACCACTACTACTACTACTACTACTACTACTACTACTATTACTACTGCTGATGCTACTGCTACTGCTGCTGATGCTACTGGTGCTGGTACTACAATTACTGCTACTAATACTACAATTCATAATGATGATAATTAGGATAATATTGTTAAGGATAATCGTAATAGTAATTATAATGATCGTTCCTATTATAGTTATTGCTACTATTTTCATTCTTTTACTATTATAGTTATTGCTATTATTTTCATTCTTTTACTATTATAGTTATTGCTACTATTTTTATCCTTTTACTATTATATTTATTGCTATTGTTTTCATCCTTTTGCTATTGTAGTTATTGCTACTGCTTTCATTCTTTTACTATATTATAGTTATTGCTACTATTTTCATTCTTTTACTATTATAGTTATTGCTACTATTTTCATGCTTTTACTATTATAGTTATTGCTATTATTTTCATCCTTTTGCTGTTGTAGTTATTGCTACTCTTTTCATCATTTTACTATTATAGTTATTGCTATTATTTTCATCCTTTTACTTTTATAGTTATTGCTACTATTTTCATCTTTTTACTATTATAGTTATTGCTACTATTTTCATCCTTTTACTATTATAGTTACTGCTACTATTTTCATCTTTTTACTATTATAGTTATTGCTATTATTTTCATCCTTTTACTATTATAGTTATTGCTACTATTTTCATCCTTATTATTAGCGCTTCATAATTATTATTGATAAATGAAATTCGATTTTTACATCCAACTAAATTAGAGGGACACTTCATGATTTGAAAAATATTAATTATTACTTCTCATTAGTAAAAAGCCAATTAATGAACCAACATTTTAGCTTTCACAGCACCAAAAAGTAAAGTGAGTGGAGTCATTGCCGGAAGGAATTAATTTCATAATAAAAAACACTCTTTCTATATTTTGAGCTTAATTTATTAAAGCTGTCTGGATACAAGCAAAGGTTGGTTTATTATGATTTGGTAGAAATGTATAACAAGATTATTATTATTATTATTATTATTATTATTATTATTATTATTATTATTATTATTATTACAA
>NC_090751.1:41709314-41711814 GCF_036898095.1 Palaemon carinicauda
TAAATTCTTTCAAAGTGTTGTATTTTTTATAGAATATATTGATTTTTGTAAAGAGTGTATTTATACAATCACCGCTGTTATCATAGTACTCTTCCCTATCCCTGTTGTAGATCTGGAGTAAGAGGTTGTTGGTATAGATCATAATTATAAATACTCAGTGTGTTTTAAGTGTGCTTAAGAGACCTTTGGATATTCAATGTTTTTATATATTGCTGCCTGGGAGTTATATAACTGTCTCAGAACTCGGGTATTGATATTTTCAAGTGTAACAGATTTAACGTAAAAACAAACAGTGTTGTGTAGCTTGTCAGCTGTGATATATATAATATTATATTTTTGAGGTTTCTTGGCATCCTGTATATATATGTATATACATTTATATATATATATATATATATATATATAGATAGATATAGATATAGATATGTATTATATATGTGTGTGTGTGTGTTTTTATATATTATATATACATATATATATATATATATATATATGTATATATATATATATATATATTTGAATATATATCGTGGGTGATATTTACATATATATATGTGTATATATATATATATATATATACATACACACACACATATATATATATATATATATACATATATATATATATATATATATTCCACAAATAGATGAATCCAAATAGTGTCTGGGAAACTAAAGTACCGGTAGTTATTTTTGTCTGTCTCCACTGCTTTTTCGGAAACTGCATTTTCTAACGAGTACAAATTAGAATTTGGTAATTGTGTATTCAAATACAATTGAAAGCTTGAATCCAAAATTTTATTGAAGTGAAATGCATTTTTTTTTTTCATTTTAATAACAAAGGAAACAAAATCGTTTGTCATCCTATCAACAATTTTAAAGTAAGATTTATCCAATTTAGGAATAAAAAACTACATAATAACCAATTTATCTTTGTCCTGTGGTAGTCTGTGAATATCAGATTATTATTATTATTATTATTATTACTAGCTAAGCTACAACCCTAGTTGTAAAAGCAAGATGCTATAAGCCCTAGGGCTCCAACAGGGTAAAATAGCCCAGTGAGAAAAGGAAATAATGAAATGAATAAACGATATGAGAAGTAATAATCAATTAGAATAAAACATTTTAAAAACATGAACAACATTAAAACAGATATTTCACATACAAACTATAAAAAGACTTATGTCAGGCTGTTCGACATAAAAACATTTGTTGCAAGTTGGAACTTTTGAAGTTCTATTGAGCCTATTGATATAGGTTTTGAAGCTTGTCCCCGTCAGATTTTAGACTAAGATTGATAAGAATATAGTGCATCTAATTCCCCTTATATGATTGTTTCAGATCTGCAAGTTTTTTTTTTTTTCGTTTGATGTAAATAATTATTTAACAGCAATGCAAACTGATGCCAATAACACAAAGATCAAATACTTGAAACGTTTGATCAATTAAGTGATGAGAGATTACTGAGATTATTACTAACAAATTTGAACATATTAACGATTTATACAACTCTACCAAACGCTAAAGATGCAACTAAAGCTTCCAAATTAGTGTATGTTTATTTTTTTCTTAATTCAGATATCTAAATAGTCTTATCGGAGGGACACAATATCAAGCTGACGATAGTGGTTTCCTTGTTTCCTTATTAATTTTTTCGTGTTTAAAAGGTTTAAAGGTCAATTATGTATGGCAGAGGCAAGGGAAAGTGACAATGCCTTAGAGATAGACCGTTTATGCATATAATCAGACCCCAAGCCCCCTCTCCACCCAAGGACCCCTCTCCACCCAAGGTAGGACCAGGGAGGGCCAGGCAGTGGCTGTTGATGACTCAGCAGGTAGACATTTAGGGTCTTCCAAACCCTCCTTCCATAGCTCATAAGGATGAGGAGGTTGCAAAAACTGCAAGAATCTATTGGGCTTGAACGGGTCAAGAACCCCAGTCCAGGAGAATGCCTTGCAGGAACGTTTCCAATAGTCTTATGCCCTGTAAAAAGAAATCAAGATGCGAATTGATTCGGATTTCACCCCTTGAATCGTATCATATGTTCAAGCATCATGGCTAACTCAATCTTCCTTCCATTTTGAGAGAAGAAAAAATAGAAATTGCCTTAGGAAGTATAAATATTCTCTACTCAAGAGGTACCAGTTAATCATAGCTCCACTTCAATGCAAGATATTGCTTTCTTCGCTGACTCTTAAGCTGGGCATTTTATCTCTTGGCAGGATTTTGATACTTAATGATTATGAAATCTTTATAACGGCGAAAATGTTTTGCTAACAATTGCATCAGAGACAGACAGCGAATTTAATACATTCTTGTTTATTATGGAATTACTGATTCGCGAAAATCATTTGAGTACAACCAATTAAGAAGCATCCAGCACAGTTAAGAAAAAACTGACTTCAAATCCGTTTGACCAAACAGGAAGAAAAGACGACGGAGGCAGAGCAAATAATTCTCCAGAAGTAATCAAGAAACGACGTTCATATTGTCTGA
>NC_090751.1:41716814-41719314 GCF_036898095.1 Palaemon carinicauda
AAAGATATTCAGTGTCAGCCTACTGCCAGTTTTAACTGAGGCATATTCGTTTTAAAGATATCCTTTGTCAACCCACTATCAGATTTAACTTTTGCATATTCGTTTCAAAGATATTCAGTGTCAGCCTACTGCCAGTTTTAACTGAGGCATATTCGTTTTAAAGATATCCAGTTTCAACCTACTGCTTCTGTCAATAAATTATAGGGCAAATTTGCACTTTTGATATATCTTGCGGAGTTGAATTTGAATTCTGTGAAAAGGAAATCTGAGTACAAAATAAAGCGCAAAAATGTTTCTCTTATCTTTAATGTTGTGTTCGTGAATATTTGAGGTTATAATCTGAAGTGTAAACCATAAATGATTAACCTCTATAGGTATTTTGGTCGTGATTGTATTTATATTTTGGAGCCCGTTTACAGAATTCATTCATTCAAATAATTGCAACCTAGTTTAATGTTTGTTCTATTTTCTAACAACATCCTTTAGAGAGAAGGCTATCCAATAACACGTCTGAATTAATTTATATATCAAAGATAGGATATGAAAATAGTATGGAATGTTTTCGCTTTACAAGTGCCTTTCTATTCAAGTACTAGAAGTACATGATAAGGCTGTCCACGGTCTAAAGCAGTGTGTTCCAATGCATGTCAACGTCTGTAGTCGGAGCTGAACCAAGTCAACATTATTAGATGCATTGCCTTAAGATAAATATAATCTTTTGTACATCTGAGAAGAAAAAAAGCAAACATGGAGAGTTTCGCAATAAGATTTATGAATATTTAATAGCCCTTTTCTTCTATGATGTTAGATGTCTTCGTTTTTACTCTTAATTATATTCATCCTTCTAAGAAATAAATGATCATATACAGAGTTAATACCATTGCATCCCATAAGGAGCTGATCAAATGAGGATAATGTAAATAAATTATATATTAAAATTCTTTTTAGAATAGATATCTATTAGATAATCTGATAGCAAGAAATATTGAAAATTACGTAAAATAAAATCTTACAGAACCAAAATAGTACATATTTTACTGAACGTTTACAAACCAAAATTGAAAAAAAAAAAAAAAAAAAAAAAAATATATATATATATATATATATATATATATATATATATATATATATATATATATATATATATATATATATATATATATATATATATATATGTATGTATAAAGGGTTTTGTAAAGCAGAGAATCAAGTCTAAAATTCACCATGTTCCACGCATGAAAAAACAACCTGCTTTTATCACACCGGAAGCCCTGGTCAAATAATGCTGAAAAATAGCGTCTGCTATAAATTACAATCAAGCTCTCTCTCTAAATATGTTGGCCATATGTGATATGCGATTTCTACATATAACTATAATCTTAATAAATTCCAATTATCTCCGTTTATCCCTACATATTTCTTCAGAAATAATTTCCTTTTAATGTCCACTATCCTACAGATGAATACTGCAATAGAGGGACCTTGTGTCATCCCTTATTCACTTGAAATGAACGGGTTATCGATATGAATGGTGTCACTGGGTTTGAATCATTGTTCGTTCATGCATACACGGATGCACTAATCATTTTTATGAAAGGATATTTCTGTAATTTTCCTCCACGTGGATTTAGATAAAGCTCTTTTGTTTTTGCGACTTGTTTGTGAAATATCTTATGTCAATATCAAATAGGGCATTCTACTTGTCAACTGAGCATCAAATATGCTTATACAAAGTAGTCCACACATACATACATACATACACACACACACACACACATATATATATATATATATATATATATATATATATATATATATATATATGTGTGTGTGTGTGTGTGTGTATGCATGTATGTATTTATATATATGTATGTATGTATATTGATCAATTTGAGCATCGCCCGCATCTACTGTATGTATATAACCGTTATTGGATAAAGAGTAAAATACTGCCTTGGAATCTTTCCATTTTTAACCCATCAATTGTCGCATACTATTTTTAATGTGCTTACCACCGCAAGCCTTAAATCCGTCTGGGAAGTAAAAGAGGAAGTGCTTCTTCCACGGTGGGTTTAGAGCTAACGGACTCTAGTAGACAGAGAATAATGTTCGTGTGAATGTTGAGAGCAATGAGGAGAAATTATTTCACCTCATTTGCAGTATAAATTTTCACTGCAATGTAAATTTCGAGTCTGCAAAAATGAAGCAGCATTGCTTAGTTTTTCCACCAGTGTCAAATCGTTAGGCATGACAGTACCTTTTTAAGTGTCGTAACTAATCTGTCATTTAGGGTAACTGCTTATTTTTGTTGGGCAAGGATAGTTTTCTTGAAATAAATGTGCTAGCATAATGCATATAGCCTGTATTACCTCACACTTAGAACTATCATTAAGGATGTGCTCTAAAAAAAATACAAGTCCAAATACAGCTAAACATATACAGTAAGGTATAAAACTTATAACTAAATTTACAAAGAAGATTTAATGAAAATATCTCAAAG
>NC_090751.1:41721814-41724314 GCF_036898095.1 Palaemon carinicauda
TATATATATATATAATTTGATAACTTGAAGAAAATAACATACAACTTAAGAGCTAAGAAATCAGTGATCTTTATAAAAAGAACGAAGGAAAAATAGCATTTGGGTCTACACCATAAACATCAACATCCATGAAGTGTCCTAATTCCATAGGACTTAAAGGCTAAAATAGTTAGTTTAGCCTAAAATAAAACAGGAATAAGGAAGATCTAGTTTCTCAATACTCTTCTTACTGTCTGTTATGATCAGCTATATCAAAACGTAATTATACGAAATCCCCTTTAATGTTTTAATCCCCCATGATATAATTTATCATAGAAATTAGCAAAATAGTAACAGGTAAGAAAATAATACCCAGCAAACACACACACACACACACACACACACACACACACATATATATATATATATATATATATATATATATATATATATATATATATATATATATATACATATATATACCTTCACAAGCGCATACACGTATATATATATATATATATATATATATATATATATATATATATATATATATATATATATATATATATATATATATATATATACGTGTATGCGCTTGTGAAGGTACCACGTTCCTGGTCTTCCCGTAAGCTAACTTTCGTTTTAACGTTCCGATTGCGTATCGGTCTTTAAGGGGGTCCTGATAAAGGGCAACAAACTCTTTTCTCAGAGTATTCGTTTGACCAGTTCTTCTCCTCCTGCCGTTGCACTTCTTGGTCGAATTTCTTTTGAAGAACATCTTAAAGGCGTTTCATGACGACGGAACCCAATTGAACCATTGATCCCTTTGCAATTAAAATATCCTTTTTATAATGACCGTAAGAGGTCTCGTGTCTCAAATTGCCTCTCCTAATAATGATGATTTAGATTGACCCGCCTATATACAAGGCGGACCACGGGCGCTTGCGTTGGCAGCCCGTAAGAGGAAAGGAGCGTTGGTTGTATCTTTTAAAAGATGCTACTTGTGATGGATGACACGAACACTGATGACAGACAGATGATGATGAGTCTGACACAGAATGACGACCGAAGCTGGAGCCCGAAGTTCAAATCCGGGGCGCAGTAAACCAAAAATCTCCGATACCAAACCCGTTCCTTCGTCGGTCCTAGATGATTATTTTTCTTATAATCACGTGCCAACAGTAAAACGTCCAATTGTAGTGTCTCTCCTAAGAAGTTCTTCCTTTTAGAGGAAAAAAAAATACTTCAGATTGAAGAATTTTAGCTCTCTCTGGTCCTTCAATATTCTCTACCTCTGTGCAGTTTCCGTCTTATTCTGCACAATCTTTATTTTTGAATCGTCAACATTATGAACTTTACTTTCTCATTTCAAATCCGCACAATTGTAAAGTGATCAACAAATAATAACTAGTTCTCCTTTTCGGATTCTTTATTTCTTCTCTCCTGTTCTCCTTCCTGTCTCCCTCTTCTTCTCGTATTTTCTGTCCGAATCCTAACAAATAAATCCATTATCAGTCTTGAAGATTCTTGTTTAGCTTTTCATAACTGCCTTCCTGATTCCACTTATCGTTGATTCCTTTTTGAGGATGTATCTTGGTTTTCTTCCAAAGTCGCAGACTCAATAATTCTCTTGACTTTCACCAAAGCATTTTCGGCATCACCCAAATCTTGTTTCCTTTTTCATGGCCTTAGAGGCAAGTCGGTGATACAATCTTGCAAATTTGGCTTGATCAATAAAACGATTAAAACCATCTTTTTACCTTTTCTAACATTCCTGCTCAAGACGAATGACAACTTGAATCCGATTTGGAAATGCCCCGGTATTCCATCTTTCTCCTAACAGAGAGACTAGGAATCTTTTGGAGCTCTGATAGGAAAGCACTCAACTTTCCTATTAATGAGGAAAAAGTAATTGAAGTCGAACAACGAGTTGGGAGAATCTCGAAGAATATTTCGGATTTGGTCCTTCAATATTCTCATCTTCTGTGCAATTTCCGCCTTATTCTGCACAATCTTTATTTTGGGATCTTCAACATTATGGGCTATACTTTCTCATTCCAAATCCGCATAATCGTGAACTGATCAACAAATAATACATAGTTCTCCTTTTCGGATACTTTATTTTTCCTGTCTCCCTCTTCTTCCTGTATTTTCTGTCCGAATCCTTTCAGATAAATCAGTATATAGTATTCAAGATTCTTGTTTGGCTTTTCATGACTGCCTATCTTGATTCCACTTGTCGTTGATCCCTTTCTTCTTAGAAGAAAGAAGTCTTCAAAACAAGAATCCTGAATACTTATTCTTTCTCTCTCTGAGGAAGAAGTCTTCAAAGCAAGAATCTTGAAGACTTCTTCTTTCTCTCCATGAGGAAGAAGAAGTCTTCGAAGCAAGAATCTTGAAGACTTCTTCTCTCTCTCCATGAGGAAGAAGAAGTCTTCAAAACAAGAATCTTGAAGACTTCTTCTTCCTCATGGAGAGAAAGAAGTCTTCAAGATTCTTGTTTTGTTTTTCATGACTGCCT
>NC_090751.1:41726814-41729314 GCF_036898095.1 Palaemon carinicauda
TGACCCAAAATTAGTTCTTATTCAAATATAATTCTGTTTTATCTATTGAAATCCTTGGGGTCCTGTTCCTTAAAAATGGCGTGACTTTATTCTCTTTTTTTTTTTTCCTTTCGTTTCACAAATCGCACTATAAAGACGTAGCGCAACAGATTATTAGTAACTAAATATCAGCTTAGTTAGAAATGAAGTTTGTAATTTTAACACTGAAATGAATATCGCGGAGTCAAGCTGCTGACTAATCATAGAGTTCATCGGTAACATAACGGGTATGGAATGAACATCTTGGCCCCCAATCTTCTTTGACCCTCAATATTCTCTCCCTCTCACTCCTTCTTGCTCTCACCACCCTCGGACTCTTTCACCCCTTCTCACTTTTTCACCAACCTCTCTCTCTCTCTCTCTCTCTCTCTCTCTCTCTCTCTCTCTCTCTCTCTCTCTCTCTCTCTCTCTCTCTCTCTCTCTCTCCCTCCATAATAAATGATAAAAGATAGCGTCAAGTTTATATGCCCCACTTACATAAAACTAAATTTCAAAATAAATGTCATCTTGGGAAACATTACAAGTTCCATTTTCATGAAACATGATGTTCGTGAAGTGAATCTTTATCTCACTAAGAGTTGGAATTGTTGAAAGACTAACAGGCAAGAATGGAAGTAATAATGTGGTTTCTGGAAGGTATACAAGGTTTCGGTAGGTTTGGATAAATGGATAAATTCCAGGAATTTAGAAGGTAAGAAGAACTAACTACTTGGGTTACGCCCCGTCTGCTTAATAAATCCAAAGAAATATCTTGCAATTTCAAATTATAAAAGGGCTCAGTGCGCGGGCCAATATTCACCTCGCCAGAACTCAAAATTTAACTTTTGGTTCAATTATTATTATTATTATTATTATTATTATTATTATTATTATTATTATTATTATTATTATTATTATTATTATTATTATTATTACCTCTGCCAAAGAGATCATGTTTTCACCTTTGTCTATTTGTTTGTCACCAACCTAACTCAAAAAGTTACGGGCGAATTTTGACCAACGTACTACAAAATTGATATATCAAAAACTATGTATTCAGGCCGAATCTCTCTCTCTCTCTCTCACTCTCACTCTCTCTCTCTCTCTTTCTCTCTCTCTCTCTCTCTAGAGAGAGAGAGAGAGAGAGAGAGAGAGAGAGAGAGAGAGAGAGAGAGAGAGAGAGAGAGAGAATGTCATTTAGGCCGGCATAACTCATGTATGGTGTTTTTTTATTATTATTATTTTACATCCAACCATATCTGAAAGTACTTTTGCTATCATCAGTGACTTGAACAAGACTAATGTCGAAATTACCTAATGTAGCTGTTATCGGAAGGAATTGTTTACCTGCGATACTCCAATAATTCCTACATGATTTTGCGGATTCATGATACACACACACACACACACACACACACACACACACACATATATATATATATATATATATATATATATATATATATATATAAATATATATTATATATTTATATATTTATATATATATATGTGTGTGTGTGTGTGTATTCAGTATTCGCAGTCGATATTTGAAACTTCAATTGATAAAATAATGTAATATGGCAATTTTAATGCTTTCACTAGCAAAAACACCCCTTTGCTGTCATTGATTCGCCGAGGTTGGAGAGGGCTCCGCCCATTTTGTAGTTGTGGTAAGAAAAGCAACACCTTTTCTGTTTTGTCATGGGAACACTAGAGACATCTGACGAAAGATTTCCTCTGAGTGTCTGCGTTCTTTTGATTCTAACTGTACACCGCCTCGTGACGCAAAATTTCCTTTATATATATATATATATATATATATATATATATATATATATATATATATATATATATATATATATATATATATATAGATTGCACTGAACATATTGTGGCTAGGCATATATAAGTTGAACTTAATGATAAATGAATAGGACGATTTCGAATTCTCTAATGATATTGATACATTGGTATGAAAGATTAAAAAAATATTCTAAAACGAATATCTTTAGTTGTAGCGAGCAGAATGAGACGAAAGGATACAGGTGAAGATACGGACACATTCTCAGACATCAGTACGATAATGCTAAAATGAAAAAGTTATAAAATTAAGTTTACGTCCAAGCTTAATTATTTTAATAGACAAATATAATTTTGGATTTGCAGTAAAAACATGACTTTGTGGTAAAGGCCAAAGTGCCTTATTACTTTATTCGTGATACAGTCAAAATAGTGATTGTTTTTCCTTTTTAATCTTTCGCTTTAGAGTTTTCATTGTCTCCAATCATCCTTATTCATAAGGCATCAAATGTCAGAACATCTTAAACCCCCATTTAGATAAAGTATCGACTACAATAAAGTGATTCATCAACATGGTTTCTTCCTCCTTCAGGTAAAATGAATCAAAATCTATTCAACGCTCTATAAGTATTTTAAGGGTAATAGATTATGAAGTAAATATAAACTGGCATCTGAATCCTAT
>NC_090751.1:41734314-41736814 GCF_036898095.1 Palaemon carinicauda
CTTCTCATTAATCATCATCTAAATGTTCGAAAAAGCTAAAATCTTCTTCGTGAGATGCGTATAAGCCATTCCAGCCATGTCAATATTCAGACTGCGAGCGGGAGAGCTTCCAATCTCTCGGCCATCCTGGTCTTTCTGCCAGCTCCCTTCATCAGGCCTTCAAGATTATTCACCTCACTTGCCGTTGCAACACGTTAGCACGGCTTGTTGCCCTATTTACATTCATTGGCCCTATTGCAGCAGGAATTGTGGGGCATTCGCTAATACCCCCGGCCCCTCGACCACGTCTTCAAATCCCTGCCCTACTAGCCGAGGCTGGACTCAAATTAACGTTTCTAACGTTTCTACAGCTTCATCTGAAATTAAAGGGATCGGTTGGAATGGTGTCTTGATTATCTTTGAAGCGAATGAATTTGTTTGAGCGAATGAAGGATATAAATCTTCCCTATGTAATAAAGGGCAAGTGTCCGGCTATTTAGATAAATATATAAATACATATAGATTTATGTGTATATATAATATATATATACATATGCATATATAAAGTGTATGTATATATATATATATATATATATATATATATATATATATATATATATATATGTGTGTGTGTGTGTGTGTGTGTGTGTGTATTATAACAGAGATGTGTGTGCATGTACATGTATATATATATCTAGAAATTTAGCCATCATTTTTTACGAGTCATGTACAATAGTATACATACATACATACATATATACACACATATATATATGTGTATATATATATATATATATATATATATATATATATATATATATATATATATATTATATATATATATGTGTGTGTGTGTGTGTGTGTGTGTGTGTAAACAACTTCTATTAATGTGCTTTTTTGCCATTTTTATGGGTAAGCATGGTTGCCTTGTTTTTAAAGGACTTTGCTTTGGCTATGAAGTAGACCGTAGTCCTAATCATCTGCCCTGCCTGACATCACTTAGAGCCTGGTAGCCTATGTTCATGTGTTGTGCCAGTCACTAGCGTCCTTCCAGCAGCGAAGAGTCCTGGCGCGGTTAGGTCGACAGTTCGAGACGTGTGAGGTGTTTGTTGTTTTTGGAAGGTGTTTTAGTGGCTTTGTTATATATATATAACAAATCTTTTTAGGCTAATTCAGTTGAATTTGTTTGTATGTATTGGTTTTGCAATAAGACGGCTCTTTCTTCAATGCAACAGAAGCTATCTAGCGTTAACCTGGACGTATCCAGTCAACTAAGACTTGTGTGTGTCGCTGTTGATCGAATAGAATTACATATTAAGGTCTTAGGATTCATATTCTCATTCAGACAATATGCGTTACCTCCTCTGATTGGATAGGTACTGTAGGTGTATGTGAAGAGTATATATATATATATATATATATATATATATATATATATATATATATATATATATATATATATATATATATGTGTGTGTGTGTGTGTGTGTGTGTGTGTGCGTATATATATATATATATATATATATATATATATATATATATATATATATATATATATACATATATATATATATGTATATATATATATATATATATATATATATATATATATATATATATATATATATATATATATATATATATATATATATTTTTGTGCGTACATATGTATATACATCTTTAACGTTAAGCCATTTCCCTTCAACAAGGGTGGCTCCCGAGGAAAGGCAACTTCACGATCATTTCCACATCCATAGTTCAACTACTAAATCACGGATGAGTTTACTGAACAGAAATTTTCCACAATTTCAGCAGCTTCACATACTTATACACATGGCTTGTGGAAACCAAATCAAAGACCTTTGCGCACAGTGTGACAGACAGCTCATTCTTGGACGAGCACTCTCGTTTCCAAGGTTTTAAGGACCTTTCATTTAAAAACCATTTTAATGTATGTATCTTGATTTCCCTACTGTAGGTCCTTCTTTTATTATCCCACCACGTACTATACTCTTTTCTCATTCTTATCATCTCTTATTCTTACCATTGAACCGAACCATCTAACGAGAATTAACTATGACATCCTTTTTGTCCCATTTGTCACATTTCTTACTCTTCCAGTTTTAATGCCCCATATGCAATGTTACCTCTTATTTTTGAAAGCTTCCATGTTTTCTACTTTTATTTATCATTCACACATCACTTCTATACAGGAAAATTGGGCTGGGGAATCCCTTCATACATTCCTTTCTAGACATCCATATGTCCTCCTCATTTTTTGCACACATCCTTCTCCATTCCTTGCTTCTCCTAATCTGTGGCTTACATTTCTCTCTTATCTCACTGTTTCAATTCCTCCAACACCCACGTTAACATTTGTTATTCAGCTTCCTAATTGTTATTTACTTTATTAACTTCTTGGTCCCATTTCAGCATAGTTTTTCTCACCTTCAAATATAATTAGTCTTTTATTGGTCTCTGAAATTTCGTTCCATTGACCTCGTTCAGTTATGTATCATCT
>NC_090751.1:41741814-41759314 GCF_036898095.1 Palaemon carinicauda
TATATATATATATATATATATATATATATATATATATATATATATATATATATACACACACACACACACACACACACACATATATATATATATATATATATATATATATATATATATATATATATATATATATATATCCAACTAAAGAGGGTTCGATGAGTATACATATGACAATTGCGGGGTTCAGTACCTCCAACAAGGTTAAGAACCACTGGTCTATTGACAGGTCAAACAGTATTACATTGGGTCCCTCTCTCTGGTTACAGCTCATTTTTTCTTTGCCTGCACATACACCGAATCTGACTTATTCTTTCTTTCTGTCCTCTGTACTTAACGACTGCACTGCAATTGTTCAGTGGTTATTTTCCTCTTGGTAAGAGTAGAAGAGATTCTTTAGCCCTGGTAAGTGGCTCTTCTAGGAGAAAGACACTCCAAAATCAAACCTTTGTTCTCTAGTCTTGGGAAGTGCCATAGCCTCTGCACCGTGGTCACCCACTGTCTTGGTGTAGCGTTCTTTTGCCCGAGGATACACTTGGGCACACTATTCAATCTTATTTCTCTTCCTTTTTTTTTGGGGGGGGGATTTTCTCCAGTTTATAAATGAAAGATCTAATTTAAAGTTGTTACTGTTCTTAAAATATTCTATTTTAATTGGTCATTATTTCTCTTATAATTTATTCATTTTCTTGGGGAATTGTTCTCTGTTGGAGCCCTTGGGCCTATAGCATCTTGCTTTTCCAACTAGCTTAGCTATAAGCCCTTGGGCTTATAGCTTCCTGCTTTACCAACAAGCTTGGCTATAAGCCCTTTGGGCTTATAGCATCCGGTTTTTTCCAACTAGCTTAGCTAGTAATAATAATAATGATATTAGATAAAGTACCAGACGAAGATTGGGTGATCTGGCATATATCATTTAAACGTAATCTGTCTCTAATGCTCTGCGCCGTGAATTAATGAATATGTAACTAGAATTTACCCGACTGTAATAAGTAGTATTCTACGTGTAGATTGTCATGCAGCTAACAACTTCTTAATAAATGATAATAGCTGCCTCTTAGCATAAAGGGCCAATCAGTCATGTAAAACAAATCGGTTGACCTCCCAAAAACAGATGAAAGGCTCTTATTCATTGAAAAGTGAACCTCGCTTTTTCAAGATAACATTTTGAATTTTGTTTTCACAAATGTATTTTATTTGAAGATTATAAGTATGATGAAATGGTGATGAAACCATATGAGGCCTTGGTATTAGCTAAAAGCATTTGCGTGCGCTGCCATTGTGGAAAAAAACAAAACAAAGAAACAGATGATAGTGAACGTTATCCGTTTTCATTTAAAACAACATGTAAAGGGTTTATTATTATTATTATTATTATTATTATTATTATTATTATTATTATTATTATTATTAGCTAAGCTACAACCCTAGTTGGAAAAGCAGGATGCTATGTGCCCAGGAGCTCCAACAGGGAAAATAGCCCAGTGAGGAAAGGAATCAAGGAAAATAGAATACTTTAACAAGAGTAACATTAAAATAAATATCTCCTATATAAACTATAAAAACTTTAACAAACTAAGAGGCAGAGAAATAAGATACAATAGTGTGCTCGAGTGTACCCTAAAGCAATGTTATCGAATTATCAGTTTATCAGAGACATGCAGATGCAAATAGTTTATGAGGATCAGAGAAGAGGAAATATTACAAGACACGAACAATGAAGCGATATGGAAAATGATTTATAAAAGGCTTCGTTTAAATGAATAATTGTATTTCCTTTTGCTACATTTGTAGGAAGGTTCTTGCCTGTTGGGAGTTTGGTTTCTGATTTACTGTCTTTTTTTAATCGATTTGAAAAGGAAAATGTGTTTAGAATTGAAATATTTCAAATAGATGAAAATATCATAGAGATTCTCTAATCTATATAATTCTAAAATATTTTTTTACGGGTTTGGGGCAAAAAATTAATCATACATGGTCACCTGATATGATAGCGCATGCTTTAATAATGTTATCAGAAACACAGGTTAATTTTGTTTCTTGTATACAGAATGCATACAGATATATCTCTTATCTTATTTTTATTATATTAGTTCAAACTATCTTTTGCATACCATTGAAAGTTAAGCATATCGCTATTGCAGTCATCTGAACTTTGATATTACCTTACCATGGAAATGGATGCAATATATTTATTTTATGCTGAATTCTGGGAATTATGTAAATCACTCTGATTCTTCAGTTCTTGGCCCTTTTCTTCTATTTCATTTTGTTCTTGTTGTCTGAAATTTTATACAAAGCATGAATTAAGTGTGGGCTTAATATTTTTTTTTTTATCATGACGATATTCAGGTGAGCAAACTAAATCAGAAAAAAAGATGAAAAAAGAAAAAAATCCAGAAAGAATTGTAAAAAGAAACCTTCCCCGGAGAAAAATATGTTCTAGTGTAGCCTAAGTGACATGGCTCCTGTCAAAACCACTAGGACACAGATTCGCAATAAATTGTGACTCGCTTTAGGAAGAATATTGGCATAGAGGGGAAGGCCTACATAACCCTAGCGCCGCGTTGAAAAGGCATATTCAACGCTGTACTCCTTTCCCCCTTCTCCTTAGGCCTCGAGGTTATTATTTTTCTCATCTCATATTTCCATCCTATTTCCTTATTCCTAAAGTTCCGCTTCCAAGACTTCCATGGATGAATTCTAGGCAAGTAGTGAGTATTTGAATCTGGGTATATATGCTTTGTTGCTTTGGTAATGCTTGTCTTGTTAGTTATACTTTAGTCCTTAACGTTTAGCATAGTTACGGCCTGAAACAAATAAATTTGCTATTAAAGGTGAGGTCGCAAGGTACGTACACGCTTATGCAAATAACACAAATATTAATATGTCACTTACCAAAGCACAAACGCGCATACACATACAAACCCACACACACATATATATATTATATATATATACTGTATATACATATATGTATATTGTATTTATGTATATATATATATATATATATATATATATATATATATATATATATATATATATATATATATATATATATATATATATATATATATATATATATATGATAAGTTTTGCACATTTAGACGTGTTTCTCATATTCAGATAAGCCATATATTTTTGGTACATTAATGTCTGGATTTTCTTAACGACCCCAGACCTTAATGTATCAAAAATATATGGCTTATTTGAATATATATATTTATATAGATAGATATATAGATAGATAGATATTTAGATAAATATAGATTATATGCGTGTTTGGTTATACAATTAATGGTAATATCAATAGATATGACATAATGTTTCTAATTTTGCTAATTAGGGGAAGCAGATTGTTATTTCACTGTATTGAGAATATTAGCTTGAATTACTCATTTGTTCATATTCATTTTATACTTTCTCAACAATCAAAATATTTCTTCTTCTTCTTCTTCTTCTTCTTCTTCTTCTTCTTCTTCTTCTTCTTCTTCTTCTTCTTCTTCTTATTATTATTATTATTATTACTTGCTAAGCTACAACCCTAGTTGGAAAAGCAGGAAGCTATGAGCCCAGGGGCTTCAACAGGGATAATAGCCCAGTGAGGAAAGGAAATAAGGAAGAAATAAAATATTTTGAGAAATATGATTTCTCACTTTATACATTTCTAGTTTTTCATAGCATTGAAAACGTTAGAGTCAATGTGAACACGAACTTCTGCTTTAAAATCTGTTACTTAATCTTTTTTTTATATATATCATTATTATTTTTTAGCTTAAAGTGGAATTGTGACATTCTGATTTTCATGTTTCCAGATGAAAATCATTTCTGCTCTTTTAAGCAGGAAATATACAGTTTAAATAGCCTTGAAATAAGAGTGTCTGTAAAAAAAAAAAAAAAAAAAAAAAAAAAAAAAAAAAAAAAAAAAAAAAAAAAAAAAAAGCTATCTAAAAAGTACTATCTTGCATATTTCAGAAGATACCATAGAAAGTATAATTCACAGGGTTTGACCAGACTGGAATATCCACGCAATGATTTGAACATGCGTATAAGTGTAATGGAAAGGACGGATAAAGGTGTAATTTAATTAATTACTTAAGTTATCGAGCATAGGACGAATAAGAAGAATCTTTTTTTTTTCTCGAAGCACATTCATTACTGGTGGCCAAGGATTGTAAAAAAAAAAATCACATATGCACGATATTTGAAATCATAAGAATTTTCTAATTAAGTGGCAACCACTAGTTACTCGTGCATAAATTTTGAACATTATATGGCAAGGCTTCATTATTATTATTATTATTATTATTATTATTATTATTATTATTATTATTATTATTATCCAAGCTACAACCCTAATTGGAAAAGCAAGATGCTATAAGCCCCGAGGCTCCAATAGGGAAAAATAGCCCAGCGAGGAAAGGAAATAAGGAAATAAATAACTGAAGAGAACAAATTAACAATAAATCATTCTAAAAAAAGTAATGTCAAAAGAGATATGTCATATATAAACTATAAAAAGACTCATGTCCGCCTGGTCAACAAAAAAGCAACAATACTATCATGGCATTATAAAATTAGTAAGCATTTGGCTGAATAAGTAGATCTTTATAACCTCTTACTTATATTTTTTTGTGTGTTCTGGTATACGTCCTTGTATACCACGAATATATATTCTTATTCATATAAGCTCTGGTACAGATGTATGTCGCTACTCTGACTGTGTTGGGATACATAATCATGTTGAATGGAATTCTTGTTTCTTCATATATAAGTTATATATACATATACATACAATTCTATATATATATATATATATATATATATATATATATATATATATATATATATATATATATATATATATACACACATATATGTATATATATATATATGTATATTATATGCATATATATATATATATATATATATATATATATATATATATATATATATATATATATATATATATATATGTGTGTGTGTGTGTGTGTGTGTGTGTGTGTTTGTGTGTGAATATGCTGTATATAAATATGTGTCTACACACACGCGCGCGCACACACACACACACACACACACACACACACATATATATATATATATACAGTATATATATATATATATATATATATATATATATATATATATATATATATATATATATATATATATATATATATATATATATATACACGTATTTGATTCATTTATCACTACCACTTTTGATTTCATTTTTTTTCAAATAAGCCACAAATACCATTTAATTTTGAATTCGCTCTGTCAAGGGATCTCAGATCAGTATGGAAATTCCTTTCATGACAAATATTTCTACTGGCCAAGAACTCGAACCTATGACCGAGAGAAATGCTGATAAACAGTAATAGATACGCAATAACCTAATAGAAATTCTAGAAGACGTTAATACACAGACCTATGGGTAAGACTTTAAGGTTAACCCCTTTTTTTCCTATGCCCCTTAGGAAGAAATTCGTATGTTTTTCCGTATATATATATATATATATATATATATATATATATATATATATATATATATATATATATTTTATATATATATATATATATATATATATATATATATATATATATATATATATATATATATATATATATATATATATATATATATATACTACCGCTAGAGAGTTATGGGGTCCTTTGATTGGCCAGACAGTACTACATAGGACCCTTCTCTCTGGTTACGGTTCTTTCCCTTTGCCTACACAGACACCGAATAGCCTGGCATATCCTTTACAGATTCTCCTCTGTCCTCATACACCTGACAACACTGTGATTACTAGACAATTCTTCTTCACCCAAGGGGTTAACTACTGCACTGTAACTGTTCAGTGGCTACTTTCCTCTTGGTAAGGGTAGAAGAGACTCTTTACCTATGGTAAGCAGCTCTTCTAGGAGAAGGACACTCCAAAATCAAACCATTGTTCTCTATTCTTGGGTAGTGCCATAGTCTCTGTACCATGGTCTTACACTGCCTTGGGTTAGAGTTCTCTTGCTTAAGGGTACACTTGGGCACACTTTTCTATCTAGTTTCTCTTCCTCTTGTTCTGTCAAAGTTTTTATAGTTTAAATAGGAAATATTTATTTTAATATTGTTACTATTCCTAAAATGTTCTATTTTTCCTTATTTCCTTATTTCCTTTCCTCATTGGGCTATTTTCCCTGTTGGGGCCCCTGGGCTTATAGCATCCTGCTTTTCCAACTAGGGTTGTAGCTTAGCATTTAATAATAATAATAATAATAATAATAATAATAATAATAATATATATATACAGTATATATATACAGATATATATATATATATATATATATATATATATATATATATATATATGTATATATATATATATATATATATATATATATATATATATATATATATATATATATATATATATATATACAGTATATATATGTATATATATATATATATATGCGTAAAAATCACAGGAAAACGTGATGCTCAGATGCAGAAGAACCACAGGGAAAATGAAAATACAGAATATACACTTGAGTCCTGACTAGTTTCGTGATACTTCCTCAGAGGACTGATTTATTGAGAGAGGTTTCTTACATTTTATAGGGAAAGCAAAAGTACGAACATACATATAGAGATTTAGAGAACAATGACACTCCCTTACCCGCTACCTGGGCTTGACTCAGGTGTGCGTAGGCGGAGTCCGAAAGCTCGTTAGACACCTGCTAAAAAGGGTCATTTCTAGTGGCGGGTATATTCTTGTTTTCTTCTTATTTTACTTTCATTAGTTATTTATATGTCAATGCGGTAGCCTTATCTATATAAATACATAAGCAAAACATACACAAAATTACAAATATATATACATATATATACATACATTTACATATACACATACATATATATATATATATACATATATATATATATATATATATATATATATATATATATATATATATACATATATATATATATACACATACACACATATACATATACATACATACACACACATACATATACATATACATACACATACACATATACATATATATACATACATACAATACAAATACATATACATATACATAAATACTTACACATACACATACATATACATACACATACACATATACATACATATACACACACATATATACATGTATACATATATACACATACATACCTATGCATATATACATTTATATGTATACAACATAATATCATAAACATATAATCATGTATATATCAATACTTATATCTAGCATAACACTATATAGTGCCAATATACTTATGCATACTATATAAAATAATTGTTTCTTTTAATGAATGGTAGCTTAGGTCTAAATATTAATTTCACACCGACGTTAATTATTCACAATACATTCAATTCTACATTAAGTGGTTAATGTTTTTTTATATAGTTTACAAATCTCTTTACATATAAAGGCGTCGAGTTTATACATTCCATGACCAATATTCAAGTTGTTTTCAAAGGTTTCTTTTATGAAACTGGACTCTATGATGTTTCTTTCTACTAAGTTATTTGAATGAACCAATTTCTTTGCACCTGACCAATTAATAGGGTGATTTTTATCTCTAACGTGGGCAAAGAGTGCATTATTATCTTGAGCATACCTGACACTTTTCTTATGTTGTTCAATTCTCTTTTCTAGGGCTTTACCAGTTTGACCAATATAGTATTTTTCACAAGCATTGCATGGAATACGATATACACATCCCTTGGTAATGTCAGGAGAATTCTTTATTAAGGCTGTTTTTATTGTATTTTTACTCTTAAATGCTACATTTACATTGAAGTTTTTTAACAGTTGGGGAATTTCTTTAAATGAATCACAATAAGGTAGTACAAGTAAATTTTGTGTGTTATAGTTTTTTCTGTTATCATTACCGAAAAAAGTCTTTTTTGCTGTTCTTAGGGCATCATCTAATACAATTTCAGGATACTTTAGTTTTTTACCTATTGCTCTAATACCATTTATTTCGTCATCAATATATTCAGGGCTGCAGACTCGGAATGCTCTTAAAAACATAGAAGTAAATACAGATTTCTTAACTTTGTTGCCTTGGTTTGAGTAATAATGGACATATGCCGAGATATTCGTTGGCTTTCTGTATACACTGAACTTGAGACTATTATTACATCTATGTATGCGACAATCCAAAGTTCAGTGTATACAGAAAGCCAACGAATATCTCGGCATATGTCCATTATTACTCAAACCAAGGCAACAAAGTTAAGAAATCTGTATTTACTTCTATGTTTTTAAGAGCATTCCGAGTCTGCAGCCCTGAATATATTGATGACGAAATAAATGGTATTAGAGCAATAGGTAAAAAACTAAAGTATCCTGAAATTGTATTAGATGATGCCCTAAGAACAGCAAAAAAGACTTTTTTCGGTAATGATAACAGAAAAAACTATAACACACAAAATTTACTTGTACTACCTTATTGTGATTCATTTAAAGAAATTCCCCAACTGTTAAAAAACTTCAATGTAAATGTAGCATTTAAGAGTAAAAATACAATAAAAACAGCCTTAATAAAGAATTCTCCTGACATTACCAAGGGATGTGTATATCGTATTCCATGCAATGCTTGTGAAAAATACTATATTGGTCAAACTGGTAAAGCCCTAGAAAAGAGAATTGAACAACATAAGAAAAGTGTCAGGTATGCTCAAGATAATAATGCACTCTTTGCCCACGTTAGAGATAAAAATCACCCTATTAATTGGTCAGGTGCAAAGAAATTGGTTCATTCAAATAACTTAGTAGAAAGAAACATCATAGAGTCCAGTTTCATAAAAGAAACCTTTGAAAACAACTTGAATATTGGTCATGGAATGTATAAACTCGACGCCTTTATATGTAAAGAGATTTGTAAACTATATAAAAAAACATTAACCACTTAATGTAGAATTGAATGTATTGTGAATAATTAACGTCGGTGTGAAATTAATATTTAGACCTAAGCTACCATTCATTAAAAGAAACAATTATTTTATATAGTATGCATAAGTATATTGGCACTATATAGTGTTATGCTAGATATAAGTATTGATATATACATGATTATATGTTTATGATATTATGTTGTATACATATAAATGTATATATGCATAGGTATGTATGTGTATATATGTATACATGTATATATGTGTGTGTATATGTATGTATATGTGTATGTGTATGTATGTGTATGTGTAAGTATTTATGTATATGTATATGTATTTGTATTGTATGTATGTATATATATGTATATGTGTATGTGTATGTATATGTATATGTATGTGTGTGTATGTATGTATATGTATATGTGTGTATGTGTATATATATATGTATATATATATGTATATATATATATATATATATATATATATATATATATATATATATATATATGTATATATATATATGTATGTGTATATGTATATGTATGTATATATATGTATATATATTTGTAATTTTGTGTATGTTTTGCTTATGTATTTATATAGATAAGGCTACCGCATTGACATATAAATAACTGTAATGAAAGTAAAATAAGAAGAAAACAAGAATATACCCGCCACTAGAAATGACCCTTTTTAGCAGGTGTCTAACGAGCTTTCGGACTCCGCCTACGCACACCTGAGTCAAGCCCAGGTAGCGGGTAAGGGAGTGTCATTGTTCTCTAAATCTCTATATGTATGTTCGTACTTTTGCTTTCCCTATAAAATGTAAGAAACCTCTCTCAATAAATCAGTCCTCTGAGGAAGTATCACGAAACTAGTCAGGACTCAAGTGTATATTCTGTATTTTCATTTTCCCTGTGGTTCTTCTGCATATATATATATATATTCGAATAAATACACTATCGTTGTATGCGAATTCATAATTATTTTATATCTCAGAATATCTGAATAAAGCTGGCGTCCCCCTCTGTAATATCTCACTGCTTTCCAGTCCCATTGGACCAGACAGGCCTCATTAAACAAGCAATGACCGAGAATATAAAAAGAGTTTAACTATCTGAAGTTGAAGCCAGGTCACACAGAGTAGTGAGTGAGGAGAAGAAGCATGGCGCAGTCGGTAATGACCCAGAAACGATAACGGCTACTCTGGGGTCTTCCGTATGGAAATGAGCTGGCCGCCTCGGCCATTCAATAAGCGATATCCAAAGGCGATAAACTTCTCCCTGGTCAGTATTTGCATACATTACCTGGGGGGTGATCTCGCTCTATCTCTGTCTCTCTCTGTCTGTCTCTGTTGTTCTTGGTTCCTCTGAGGGTTGTCTTAGTAGAAGTAATTAAAGCAATGCTTGATTTATTCCTGTTTTATGCTTATTGTTGATTATCGTTTCACGATTGTCTAAAAACAGTAATTGAATAAGGAGTCAGTATTTTTGTCCATTTCCATGTAATAGTGATACTTGCTTTGTATGTAAAAACACGATTTTAATGTTCATGCACACGTACAAATACATGCATACACTCACTCTCACACACACTTATATAGAGCAAACCCATGTGTTTTTATCTTCGGATAAACATCAGTTATTCTCTCTCTCTCTCTCTCTCTCTCTCTCTCTCTCTCTCTCTCTCTCTCTCTCTCTCTCTCTCTCTCTCTCTCTCTCTCTCTCTCTCTCTCTCAACGTTTTTTTTAATTAGGAAGTCCCTGTGTGCAACATTTAAAGAGCATATATATACACACACACATATATATATTTATATATGTATATTTATATATGTATATTTATATATGTATATGTGTGTGAGTGTGTGTTTGTGTGTGTGTAAAGAGATAGATTTGAAATTATTGATATTTATTCAAGAATATGTTTTGCTTAAAATCTGTCAAAATTAACAATAGAAGAAAAACATATAAATCCCGTGTTTTTTAAGTTGTTTTATAAGGCAATTTGTATGGCTTAAAGCAAACTCCCTATATTATCAGTAATATAACGAAAAGGGGAAATATATTTTATTCACCTTCTTTTCGTTGAAAAATACTACAAATCTTTCTTATTGCATATCATTTGCTTTATTCAAAATAATTGCAAAATTATGCATAATAAAAGCTCTTTCTCAAGTAAATATTAATATTATACAAACTACTATCTCGAACAGGGAGGCAAATTTATTTAAAATTCACGACTGGGAGATAAGCTAATGCTACATGCTACTTTATGTCAGAGCTACCATCTTGATAAAGGAGAATATGTGTAATTTGCCACTACTCAGGAAGACGATTAATATGTATGAAAAGAGCCTGGTGACAATTTACTCTTAGTATTTGGGAAATTTTTAACACATTTTCTTCCCGTTGTTACCAAAGAGGAATAGCATGAAACATTTATTAACGTTAAATACCAGGAACAAACCATCACATGTACAGTATACTGAAAATATCTATTCCCTACTTTCATGTCATTAAATTTATATGTGGAAAGTGACTTGTCTCACAAGATATAAATTGCACAGGAGATGTACAAAACTTTGTCAAAGGTTTCAGATAATATAATTTACGTTACATAGTTGATAAGAGGCACTATATGTCTGGCTTTGCGGCTGACATTAATCATTATTCCTGTTTCCCAAATGAACGGAGAAATTAGGATGAATTTCCAAAGCTTTCAAAATGTGTTTGAATATTGCACCCCTTCACTTTTATGCTTAACGATGGGAAATTCTAGTCGACCTTATTTGATACCCTTTTAGAAGGTGTGTCAAGATGGATGAGGCGTTTAATATTCGACGTATCTGAGAACTAAGTTGTGTCCATTATGAATCAAGAGTAATGGCTTCCTAATTCTGACAATGCATATCCGGCGTTCCATTTTAAGTGTAAGTGGGATGAGTGGAGGTATCCATATGATATCATTTACCATAGCTGCGGACGTCTGTCTATTGGAAGAGAGAGAGAGAGAGAGAGAGAGAGAGAGAGAGAGAGAGAGAGAGAGAGAGAGAGAGAGAGAGAGAGAGAGAGAGAGAGAGAGAGAGAGAAAAAATTCTATAAGATGTCCATTTTAAATCTAAAAAATATGAAAGAATTGTCCAAATATTAGTCCGAGAGGTAAAGATTTGAATATGCATTTTCAATAAAAACGGAAAAATCTGTTTGAGAGAGAGAGAGAGAGAGAGAGAGAGAGAGAGAGAGAGAGAGAGAGAGAGAGAGAGAGAGAGAGAGAGAGAGAGAGTTCTATAAGATGTCCATTTTAAATCTAAAAAATATGAAAGAATTGTCCAAATATTAGTCAGAGAGGTAAAGATTTGAATATGCATTTTCAATAAAAACGGAAAAATCTGTTTGAGAGAGAGAGAGAGAGAGAGAGAGAGAGAGAGAGAGAGAGAGAGAGAGAGAGAGAGAGAGAGAGAGAGAGAGAGAGAGAGAGAGAGAATACGTTTAGAAACTAAGCCCTTAAATGGAAACATTTATTTATTTTCATTTTTTTAATCACATATAAATTTGTAATATAGATTTTTCTTTACCATAATTTGAAATTGTTAGCTAGTAGACCTCGCTTCCCATAACAAGATTAATACGGTGAGGCTATCTTTGAAAAGATAAAGCGAAAGGCTTATCATAACTACAGATGCAAATTTGCAACTTGATTTCTGAATTTTTATTATCATAGATTTGCATATTAATTATTATAGTTTGACTGATTTCTAACGTATCATATTGGAAAGGTTTTTTGTATTGAGCATAAAATCAATTCTGTTTGTTAGCATGACTGAAACTCTAGTTACAAAGTAACTTACAGGAAAGAAGATAAAAAGACAATCTTTCAATAAATTGCATATGGTTGAAAGTTATCTACCTGTTCAGAGTTTACCCAAAAATCCAAGTATTTTTTCTATCTTTGAATCGATGGCAAAATACATACACACAGTATATAAGCCAACAGTTATATATTTGGATCAATGTATTTGTATATTAACAAGATACGAACAAATAAAATTAGCAATTACTTTAAGAAAGTGCAATAAAAAAGACGATGTTTTCTCTCCCTGTTTCCTCCTATTAATAACACCTGAAATAGACTTCATCAAATGAAAAGTAAATGTTGTAAAATCAGACAAAATGACATGGCCATTTCAATTGAATGTTTTACTTGGCAAAATCCCAAGCCAAATTCTGTCTATACGTCACAAATGAACTCAATTTCATATCTGACAATATTTTTTCCCCATGATTTTCGTTTTTTATATACAATAAGTGTTGACAGATTATACAACGAGCTTTGAAGCTACCGAAAGGTCAAGTGGCATCCAGCCAAAAAAGTTTGGCTCAGCAATTATAGTTGAAATGAACATGGTAATGATTCATGGATAATAGTCTGCTTTGTTGGATCATTTCTATGAAGCGTATGCGATTGAAATGAAAAAGCTGTATGAGATATATTGTTACGCAAACCTGTCCATTTATCAATCTCTCTCATTTTCTTTTACGTTGAAGGCGTCCGGATAGTAACAGCTACTCAAATAATGATCGGTCGCCACATGATATGGAGCTGCTAATGGACTTTTTTAAAGGAGTCCTATTGAAGGAGAGACTCTAGAGAGAGGTAAATTTGTAGTTATTAATCAAAATAACTACCTTCGTTTTTTCACTTTAACCATAGGGAATATAAATGCCCTATTCATGAGAGAGCACTTCCAGGTCTGAGTAAAACAAATAGGAATAAGGAAAATCAAAACTGATATAGAGCAACTAGGATTTTAGAATAAAATTGAGCTCCTGAAAGTAATCAGACTACGCACCACAAGTTGGAAGTAAATATAAAATCTAAACTGTTAAAAGAAGTAAGAGGAAGAAAAACGCACTGTCAGCAAATGCAATCAGAAATCTGAATGAGAGAGCAAACGAGGAAACAAATAGACCCTGAGTCCTAGAGGCTTCGAACTCCCCTAAGTTACGAGATCTAATTCAGATATGCACCGAGAATCAGAGTTGACAGAACAAGACAGGACAATTCAATAACAAGTGTAAACAATGATGGACAAGTGGTGGAAGGAAAAGGATCTTGAAGATCTCAATTATTATGAAGGTATGACCAGGAGAAATATTACTGGGGGAAATCAAGAATGAGGAACAGGTGTAAAGTAACGAAAAGAAGGTAAATATAGTGAATATTGCTCAGCCAACCAGGATATTCAAATATATATCTATATTCATATATTTACATACATACATACACACACACACACACACACACACACACACACACACATATATATATATATATATATATATATATATATATATATATATATATATATATATATATATATATATATATATGTATGTATATGTGTGTATGAATGCATGTATGTATATGTATATATATATATGTATATATATATATATATATATATATATATATATATATATATATATATATATATATATGTGTGTGTGTGTGTGTGTGTGTGTGTGTGTGTATTTGTGAATGTTGGTAAAAGTTAGTAAAAAGGAGAAAGGCCATACCAAAGATATTTAGCCCAAGCCCCTTAAGGCATTATGCCTCAATAACCTTAATGATACGAAGTGCATTACCAAATATGCTCAAAGTCCTACAACGACAGCAACTCATCAATAAGAAAGTACATTCTTTACGAATTTTGATATGAAATTGCATTACTGATGATTTGTAGGGTACACTCGTTCACACTATTTTATCTCCTTTCTCTTCCTCTTGTTTTGTTAAAGTTTTTGTAGTTTATATGGGAAATATTTATTGTAATATTGTTACCGTTCTTAAAATATTTAATTTTTCCTTGTTTCCTTTTCCCACTGGTCTATTTTCCCTGTTGGAGCCTCGTAGCTAATAGCATCCTGCTTTTTCCAACTAGGGTTGTAGCTTAGCAAGTAATAATAATAATAATAATAATAATAATAATAATAATAATAATAATAATAATAATAATAATAATAATAATAATAATAATAATGATAATAAGAACGGAATTGGGTATACTGAGTTGAGAATGGGAAGGATGAGAATACGTAGTCAAAGATAGGTTATATGATTATGATTTTTCTTTTAATTTCCATACATTTTTCAGGTTTTGATATCATTTGGAAATAAACTAAATCCAATCAATTACTCCATGTTCCACTTGATAGGCCATTCTGGGAGATCAAAGAATAGTGTTGCCTGAATTGTTTGACTGTAGATGTGAGAATAGAAATATTAGCCTAAAGAGTTTCAGTCAATCTTAAAGTAAGTTTTGCTAATCAACTAGTATCTCATACCAATCATTACTCAAAACTTATGTCCCCAACTTTAATCTATGTATTATTATTATTATTATTATTATTATTATTATTATTATTATTATTATTATTATTATTATTATTATTATTCGCTAAGCTACAACCCTAGTTGGAAAAAGCAGGGTGCTATAAGCCCAAGAGCTCCAACAGAGAAAATTGCCCAGCGAGGAAAGGAAATAAATAGAATTGTGCACATGAGTGTACCCTCAAGCAAGAGAACTATTTCATTAAGCAATGCATTCAATTTTCCATCCTGATATTGTCATATCTGAAACCCAAATGTTAAATTATGTTTTGTGTAACCCTTTCGAATCTCTTACTTAATTTTATTAGCTTTTAGTCCTCAGGTGGAGTGTACACCAATGTAAGCACTTGATCTCTTCTGTTCCAAGACATGGTTATCAAAAATTAAATATTCAAGAATTAGTGTCCTATCCCTGAATAGAGTATTGTACTCGTTGAAGGTTCTGTATATTCTACATCGATATTCATGATTTACTTACTTCATATTCCATCTTGTCGTTCCATAAAATATTATCTTCTATTTCATTTCATTTCTCTGAATACGGATCTTCAACACTGTTTTGAAAAGCGACCGTTCGTGGAACAGAGGTTATTTTTTCCATATATGCAAATTAAATTTTTTTTCCTGTCATTTTGACTCGCATTCTTCCTACTCCTCAACAGTATTTTGAGAACTTGGGAATTGAAATACTAATGTTTATCACTATTTTGGCTTTCAAATTATAAATGCTATAGTGTATCAAAAAAAAGGATAATAATTACATTATCCTCATCATCTCCTACGTATATTGACGCAAAGGGCCTCGGTTAGATTTCACCAGTCTTCTCGTCTTGAGCTTTTAATTCAGATCTTCTCCATTCATCATCTACTTCACGCTCCATAGTCCTCAGTCATGTAGACCTGGGTCTTCCAACTCTTCTAGTCCTTGTGGATCCCAGCTAAACTTTTAGTGAACTATTATCTCTTGGGGAGTGCTAAGAGCATCCCAAAACCATCTTGTATGTATTTGGGTGTTATCTTGGAAAGCAGATCACACATTACTCCTAATGATAAGGAAAATTAAATGTTCTCATCAGCGCTTAATTTGATCTTGCACTCTCCTTAAATACATAAAAACGTCAACATAATTTTCAACTTTGTCCTCAATAACATTTTGATCGATGCATGTCGCTCCTTTCACGTCGAAGATTCTTTGGGGACATTATGAGCAATACGACCATTTCATCATTATAAGGAAATTCTAGAATTGGTTACTTGTTGGCTTCACATCGATTTCTTATATCATTTAGGTTATCTTATTTTCAAAGGCAGTTATGTCCTTAAAAGGAAGTTTGTTACATTGACCATAAATAATATCAATATGCTTCACTTTTTCAACTTCAGTGAATCTGCAAGTTTTTATTCTCTCTCTCTCTCTCTCTCTCTCTCTCTCTCTCTCTCTCTCTCTCTCTCTCTCTCTCTCTCTCTCTCTCTCTCTCTCTCTCTCTCTCTCTCTGCTTTTCCGTGTCTCCAGGAATATACGGGAGTGTATATCAAGAGATAAGTACAATTGTTATCAATTGCTAATCGATAAAAGGTTATGTGCCTTCTGTGATATAAGCTGAAATATCTAAAGAAAAGTATGATCAATATATTCCCTTCGAAATATTATTAATCCTAAACACGGAAATCTCGTAACTATTTTTCAACTTCGTCACAATGAAATTAATCTCGAACGTTGCCTTTTTATCGAGCGCAACTCTCGGAAATGTGGGTCCACGCCTTGTATTATGGACGCCGGTAACAGAATTTTGAGTCGACATTTTTTCTCTCATGTTATTATCAAATTTCCTTATGAGAGAAAAATTCCCTTCATAATCACTCGACGCCAACCGCTGACGTATCTTTCATTTCATTCAAAGGAGATGAATTAGCACCGCTCCAGAAAGAGAGAGCGTGAGAGAGAAAAAAGGAAGGGTTTTGGGGGAGGAAGGTACGCTCATCTCCTAATCCAATAATAGAAGAAGACAAGCAACATTAAAATGTTATAAATAAACCAATTGCAGTCGAAACTCCCTCACAAAAGCAAGGAATGGAAGGCTTTATGGCCAGAATATGAAGATGACTTATGCTAGTGGGTTGCCATATGTCATAGATATGAAGAAGATAGCGCGGAGAAGGGACTTTAAATTCAGA
>NC_090751.1:41766814-41774314 GCF_036898095.1 Palaemon carinicauda
AATCTGCGCTAGAACATGATGGAAGCGTCCTCCAGACCCTATTCAAGACTACCCACTCACGCGCATCCACTTTTCTCTTTTGTAACTTTTCCCGCCCACTCAACATCTAATGATCCCAGGCTTTCCCTTCCATTCCTTTACCATCACTTGCCCAAGGCCAAAGCTGCTAACCTGGAAATAGTCTATGAACTACATTCAGTTTGTCACAGAGATACTATGAGTTTTGTCCCTAATTGGCTGTTGAGAAGAAAATAACAAGTATTTCTTAACTAGACATGTTGAGGATTGTAAGTAACACGACACTTTTCTTTTTATAAGTTTAAGATCAAGGAGCGGTTCAGTTTTTCCATTCAGATGTTTCGTTTCCTCATCGAACTATCACCTCTGATAAAAGGATTTCTTCACACAGTTAAATAAAGGGCCCCTTGTAATAAGGACTTTATTTTTAGTTTTGCTATGGTACATTTTAGATAGAATCCTTTACGTTCTCTGCTTGATATGGATATATATAATCTGTAATTGCTTTAAGTACCATTTCTGACATAAAGCCAGAACTTTTGAATCTTTTTAACTTTAGTGAGGGTGGTACTGATTTACTTATTTCATAGTCAGAAGTTATTGGATGATAAATCTCTCTCTCTCTCTCTCTCTCTCTCTCTCTCTCTCTCTCTCTCTCTCTCTCTCTCTCTCTCTCTCTCTCTCTCTCGAATGATTGTATTCATACTCTTCAGTCTTAATAGTTTTCACATATACTGTGAATATAAAGTATATACTCTTTTAAATTCTATTTAATTCTGAAACACATGATCTTGGGTAAGAATGGTTTTACTAGAAATACATTCGGTATTTTAAGGACCAGTAGTGAATGCTTACATACATGACCTATTCATATGTTGATTAGCTGCAGCAAAGACCAGAAGTGGACATGGCAGAGAGCTTGTAATGTGTACAGCTTGATAGGATCAGTGAGGGCCGGTTGACGCAGCCACATTGATTAAGCATTAAGATCCAATGAACTGATAGAGTGACCCCAGGCACTCCTGGGAATCTCTCTCTCTCTCTCTTTCTCTCCCTCTCTCTCTCTCTCTCTCTCTCTCTCTCTCTCTCTCTCTCTCTCTCTCTCTCTCTCTCTCTCTCTCTCTCACAGTCTCCAGTAACGACCACATGGTTACTGAGAACCGTCTGTCTGCGCTTTGGAAAACAATCTCTCATTTAATTCTGTTTCGGGTCACTCTCCTGCTGTTGTTTGATTGCCTCTGGAACGACTGGGATAGCGACCCTAGTCAAACGAACTAAGATAAGCCCCCACACAAGATCTCACATGCAGAGACACACATACTATTATCATCATCATCATCAGCTGTTACGAGTTCATTGAAGAACAAAGGCCTCAGACATGTCCTTCCACTTGCGTCTGTTTATGGTCTTTCTGTACCAGTCCACGGCTGCAAACTTTCTTAGTTACCGTAAACGTTCTTAGTTCGTCAGTCCATCGTCTTCTCTTCCTCCCACTGCTCCTTTTACAATCTCTAGGGACCCATTCTGTTATTCTTAATGTCCATCTATTGTCTGCCTTTCTCATTATGTGTCTTGCCCATGTCCATTTCTTTTTCTAACATATTTGAATATCCTCTACTTAGTTTGCTCTCGTATCCATGTTACTCTTTCTCCGTTTCTTAGTGTTATTCCCATCATCCTTCTTTCTATCTATTACTCTTTGAGTTGTAACTATCTTATGTGCTAAGGCTTTAGCAAGGTTCCAAGATTCTGATGTATAAGTTAATACTGGTAGGACCACCTCATTAAATACTTTTCTTTTAATTTTCATAATCTCATTTTCTTTACCAAATGCTCTCCATCCCATGCTTATCCTTCAATTAATTTCGGTCTCGTGTCCTGTGGAAACACTTACTGTGTGTCCCAAGTACGTATATGCATTAACAATATCTAGAAGCTCGTCCATAACTCTTATTTGTTGTCTCTCTGCATTTTCATTGAACAAGATCTTAGCTTTACTCATATTCATTTTCAGCCCTACAGTTTTGCTTTCTTTATCCTAATATTCTATCATATATATATATATATATATATATATATATATATATATATATATTATATATATATATATATATATATGTGTGTGTGTGTGTGTGTGTGTGTGTGTGTGTGTATATACATATATATATATATATATATATATATATACATATACACACACGCAAACACACACACACACACACACACACACACATATATATATATATATATATATATATATATATATATATATATATATATATATATATATATATATATATATAGTGTGTGTGTGTGTGTGTGTGTATGTATGTATATACGTACTTTAGAAATAACCATTGGTGCTTTCGTCCGTTTCCAGACCTAGATCAGATAAGTTTTCTTACTATGTTTTATTTACTTATATAAAACATGAAAACATTTACTCCATGGCATGGCCGTGGTGTAAAAATTGCATATGAAGACAACTGTAATTTGCAATTGCAAAATCATAATTTTACGGTAACAGTAAATAATGCAGATGGACCTATCTTTTATGAACACTAACTTATTCTTTTTCTCTATCTAGAAAAAAGCAAACTAATATCCCGTTTCAGATCCGAATATCATAAAAAAATATTTCTTGCAAAGCCAGAATTAATCCAATATCATTCGACTTGAACATTGGTTTCACTTGTTCAGGATCCCTAAATTCTGGATTCCAAACCGATGAGTTAAACAGGCCTGAAGGATATGGGTCACGCGATTTGGAAATGTAGGACTTTTTTCCTTCCCGCTTGCGTTTCCATCCGCAGGCTACCAGGATGATCGTTCGCATAATTTCAAATGTGAATAATGATAAGCATATCAGAAAAGTTTCTTTTTTGCGACTGGAGGGGATTTGTTTAATTTGCGTTTCAGTGAATTTCCCCAAATGGAAACATCTCAAAATTATTATTTGGTAACTATGTCAATGTATTTGTTTTTAAGTTTTCTTCCTTGTATGTGTGTCAGAATTATAAGGGTAAATTTGTGCTAACATTGCCATTTATAATACTACTTAAGATAAAAAAGACATTGGATATCTTTTGGAAATATATTTGTCTTAATAAAATTTTCTACGCCTTTTAAGGGCTTCTTATCTTTCGCCGAAATATGTATCAGTTTTTGGACAAAGAATGAAATTATAAGTAAAATATGCGCGATATAGCAGAGCTTACTTAGTTTCCAAGTAGGTTTCTAAGCAATATACCAAATATGCACACCTGACTGATTGAAAGCGTTTTCATTGCTACTTTTCAGGGGTATGAATCTATGATAATAACACATCCACAAAAGAGTTCCAAATGATTATACTGGAAAACGAACCGTCACACTACTTCGGAAACACGTTGAATTTAGAGTTCAAACCTGAAGCCGGGCTTGACGTCGTTAAATGCATCCACATCCCTATTCATTATTCAAAAGTGTCCTTTAGAGAACACGGTATCTCTGGTCATGCTAAATGCTGTCCATTACACTTTTAAATTGCTCCATTATACGTTATACCTTATTCCTTTGACGCACTCTATTTTGCATTGCTACTGTACAGAAGTGCTTTGCGACTCTTCTGAATTTTTCCTTTCAACTGTGACATGCGTTCTCTTGCTCTGCGGTAAATAACCAAACTTCGGTATGTAATGTTTCATAAGAAACTTTATTTGTTGCTGAAAGTATATTCATAATTAGTACGGAATTTGACATTCCTTATTCGTAGCCGATTTCTTGTTAGACGTAATAATACTTCGTTGTATTGAAACAATACAGTATAATTACATTGTAAGCTCATTGCTTATGGGACAGCTGAAGACGCTTGTATTCTCTCGAGTTAGACACTTGACTTGGAGCCATAAACAAATAAACCATACAAACGAAACAGACGAGCATCGTCATGAAATATTTTAATCTCATATATAGTACAAAAAATAGAAGGGTCATATTCTATCTCTTGAGGTACTTTATACAGGATTCAATTACTTTTAACATATGTTACAATACTTATACTTAAAGTTAAAACATGTTCGATCGATCAAATCTGATGCAATATAATTTTCAATACATTTAGCCCTTATTGTATTACAGTAAATATTTTACACAATACATATCAGAGTTACATTACCCGGTTTTTGGGGTGGAGATTGATTTTAATCAATGTGCTCAGGGTAAAGATCTCGATAACAAAATCTATGACTTTACATCCAGAGCTATGAGCCCCTAAACCCCAATCCGTTGTTCAGGTTAATAAGATCATGCTTACCATTCAAATTCATCAAAGGCCTATTAGAAACGTCCCTGCCTGGCGTTCTGCTGGGCGGGAGATCGAGTCTCGTTCAAACTTGATGGTAAATTGTTGTGTCTGCAACCTCACCATCCTTGTGAGCTAAGGATGAGGGTTGTGGGAGAGCCTATAGGTCTACCTACTAAATCACCAGTAACCATATAGCAATAAACACATTCCATTCATCATCAATAGCCCCTCGTTAGAGAAAGTCTAGATTGCTCAACTTCTATCAATTGTTTCCGCTTTGATTAAAAAATACCCTTTTGTTATCAACCAATTCTCATTATTCCGGAAAACCTTTTCATTATTTTTTCAGTATTTTTTCATAGCTTACTAAATGGTTCAATTCGAGAATTTTGATTTTTCGCACGTCTGATATTCGCTGTCTGTAACATATATGAAAAATTTGAGTTTTACAGGAAACCTGGTGTGTTCGCTTTTTTTTTTTTTTTTTTTTTTTTTTTTTTTTTTTTTTTTTTTGAAGAAATATAGCAAAATACGAAAAAGCGATTCATTACTTTCTATAAATAGATAAAAACTTCACCGCTTTGTTTTTACAATTAAAGCTTAGTGTTATGTACATGAAG
This sequence comes from Palaemon carinicauda, assembly GCF_036898095.1. Taxonomy (NCBI): domain Eukaryota; kingdom Metazoa; phylum Arthropoda; class Malacostraca; order Decapoda; family Palaemonidae; genus Palaemon; species Palaemon carinicauda. The sequence continues at coordinate 41,771,738 of NC_090751.1, forward strand.
AATAAAGTAGAAATGAAAGTCGTGTTGAGGTACTACCGCTAGGGATTTATCGGGTTCTTTGATTGGACAGACAGTACTACATTGGATCTCTTTCTCTCTCTGGTTACGGCTCATTTTTTCTTTGGCTACACATGCACTGAATAGTCTGGCCTATTCTTTCCACATTCTCCTCTGTCCTTATACACTTCACAAAACTGAGGTTACCAAACAATTCTTCCTCAAGGGTTAACTACTGCAATGTAATTGTTCAGTGGCTACTTTCCTCTTGTTAAGGATAGAAGAGACTTTAGCTATGCTATGAAGCTCTTCTAGAAGGACACTCCAAACTCAAACCATTGCTCTTCAGTTTTGGGTAGTGCCATAGCCTTGTACCATGGACTTCCAGTGTTTTCGGTAGAGTTGTCTTGCTTTAGGGCTCACTATTTTATCTTATTTCTCTTCCCCTTGTTTTTTTTTTATTATTATTTTTATGGTCTATTTATGGAAGATTTATTTTAATATTGTTGCTGTTCTTGAATTTTTTTATTGTTCATTACTTCTCTTGTATTTTATTTCCTTGTTTCATTTCCACAATGGGCTATTTCTCCCTGTTGGAGCCCTTGGGCTTATAGCATCCTGCTTCTTCAACTTGGGTTGCAGCTCAGCTTGTAATAATAATAATAATAATAATAATAATAATAATAATAATAATAATAATAATAATAATAATAATAATAATACCACCACTATTATTAATAATAATAATAGTTATTATTGATATTATTATCATTATTATTATTATTATTATTATTATTATTATTATTATTATTATTATTATTATTATTATTATTATTATTATTATTATTATTAGTCTATAGAGCATCGAAAAAGCCAAGGAAAAATACTCCTTCGTAAACAATTCAACCAACTTTAATGGAAATGAAATTCACGAAAGAACCCCCTCCCACTTATTCTCTTATATGGGTTATGTAAAATGGAAATAAACATAAAAATGTAAAGAATTAATGAGAAAAGATCCCTAATGAGAAGCGCAGCACTGTACTCCTAATTGGGGCGACATTGAACACTACATAACCATCATTAGGCCTATTTCGTGCAAGGACGCCATAGTTTCAACTTTTGTATTTTTACAGAATATTAATGCTGACACGATTTTATTTCTAATGAAGAGGATAAGGTCATATTTCGTTATTCTGTCGTTCTATATTGCATGGGCAAGGACATTTTATATCTGTTTCCTCATTTAAAGTGTAAAGAATAATTTTGAATTAATATACAAGACATGTTTAAGATCATCATTGAATATCATTCTTAAGAACGTTGATATAGTCGTTGTACAAGTAAAATCTATACCGTTCCTCAAGTTTTCGTTATTCTGTCGTTCTATATTGCATGGGCAAGGACATTTTATATCTGTTTCTTCATTTAAAGTGTAAAGAATAATTTTGAATTAATATACAAGAAATGTTTAAGATCATCATTGAATATTGTTCTCAGGAACGTTGATATAGTCGTTGTATAAGTAAAATCTATACCGTTCCTCAAGTTTAGGGTAACTTTGATGAGAAATAAAAATAGAGAATTTTTCATTAATAAAGCTAGAAAAATGATTGAGATAAATAATATTCCTACATTAGAACTGCTGATTTTCTTTCCTTATAGTATTTGTTAGTTTATTCCATTGGATGGTAAGATGAAAAATACCGGTATTGCAGACATTTGCATAAGTTTTGAGGATTTTCTGTACTTTAGAGGGGAGTAAAACCATGCTGGACTGCCACAGGGAATACAGAAGACATGCAGGATGATGATGACATGCATGCAGCCAGAAACCCTCGGGCGATGACTGGCCGCCGTCGGGCGAGTGTATTGAACATAAGTCTACGGTCAATGGTTGCCGCATTTCGTTACTCTCTGAACCCGACACCTCTTCGGTCCTGGAGAAATTTTCTTTTCTTGCTGGTCCTCACTGACTGAGCGCCAGAGAGGGAGTAATTAATCATATATCATTGTTTCGTTCAGCCTTTATTTTTCTTTAAACATGCATCATCATCATCTGTTTTCACCGTACATGTTCAGGGATGCGTAATATCCACCTAGTGTACAATCCTAGAAAATACATACATGCAAACCTTGGCCAAGTAGTTGTGATACTTGCTTCACCCGAAAGATAAATAAGGTTTGGTTTAGGCCTACTAGAAATAAAACTTTTTGGGTATTATCTCAATGTTTTTATGAAAGAAATAATGCAAATGGACAGTAGTTAAACCTTTATCTTTAGTGCAACAGAATTGCATGTCTCTAATCATAATTTTCTCTAATAAGAGCTGTAAAGTATTATGCATTACCTTACGAAAATCACGAAAATTGAAAGTTTTAACGGGTAACTCTTGACTATGGAGAACACCTCGCTACCCTTTTGAGAAAAGGAGGGGAAGGGGGAAATTATGGGAGCCTATATGTCTACCTTCCGAGTCATCAACAGCCATTGTCTGGCCCTCCTCACTTCTAGCTTGGACGAAGAATGGTGTGGGTGCTAATTATGTTTATACATGGTCACTTTCTAGGACATTGTCC
>NC_090751.1:41791814-41794314 GCF_036898095.1 Palaemon carinicauda
CATAATTTTCAAATACTTTGTAACTGCTTTTTTTCGTTATCTTGTTCTCCCACAAAAGCAACTGCATATAAAGAAGGCCATTTCATTTCCCCTCTATTGTTTCTTTCTTCTATTTTTTTGTCCATAAACACAGGTAGCGCACTTTTATTTGCTCCCATTTTTTCGCTCTCTGTTCATTTCATAAAAAGTAGATAATACAGAAAACGTAACCTAAATTTGAGCAGTATCTTTTTTTAGCTTTCTACCCTTTTATAGTTCGGTCGTATATCTCCGTTACGGAACAAAGAGAGAGTGGGAAAAAATAACGATGTTAATGTTGATGGTAATGATGCTGAAAGAGGGGAGCTGATTTCCCTTTAGCATACAAAATGTCCGTAAAAATACAGGGTACCGGGAACATTTCAGTACTATTTATATTTACTCATTAAATGTATATATTTAATCTTTTAACTCTATTGAAAATAATTTATACTTTGTATTGGTATGGTAATGTATTGGGGGTTATTCTGTACAATATTTTGTTATTGAGAATATTTATTGCTATTATGTCGGGAGTTACTATTATTAATTCACATTAACTGTAAATGATAATGACTAGATAAGCCATATTACTTAAGATATTATGGAAATTACTACCATTTTCATAGCTTGGGTCATGCAAGGAAATATTCTATGAATATATACATTAACACAGAGTCATATATAATATATATATATATATATATATATATATATATATATATATATATATATATATATATATGTGTGTGTGTGTGTGTGTGTGTGTGTATTATGTATACACACACACACACACACACACATATATATATATATATATATATATATATATATATATATATATATATGTGTGTGTGTGTGTGTGTGTGTGTATGTGTGTGCGTGCGTTTTATACCTGTCTCTTTACTTTTGCTAACAATTTAAAATTTCTTAGCAGCGTCTAAGATTCGAAAACAACATCTCTCCGATCAAGAAGAACACAGCATTTACAATTTTCCATTCAATATTTGTTGTCGACACGTGTTTCGAACCACTTTTTGACGCTATTCTTTCTCAGAGCTACGTTGGTTGAAATATTGAATTACGCTGCAATATAAAGACTGTGAAAATTTTAAATACCAAACTATTTGGAAACTAGAATTAGTTAAAATTTCAACAAAAACTTCAAGATTCTTTAAAATGGATAATTTCAAGATAGAATTTATAGAATAATAATGATTTTTCACAAGGATTCACAGAATTCTTGACAAAGCTTCAAGTTTCATTCGGCAACAATTTGACTTGGTTCTCTATAGCCGATATAGCTCGTCCAACGAAGGTTAAACTATGAAACTTAACTTGCTATCTCAGAACATCTACTGTAGACTTGTATAGGCGGAACTGTGTGTGTACGTATGAATGATTATTATGGAAGAAAATGTTTGATAAAAACAACAGACATACGTAAGCTTTAAATATCAAGGCATTCAACCCTGCAAATACACAACCTCTGCCATAAGGCATTTCAGATGCAATGTTTGAACTAGCCAGCCTGATTTGAATAAAGGCTCACGAAGCCTTTTCCTTTAAACGAGGTAATTTCAGAATAGTAGTATGGAATTGTTTTGCCTTCTCAAACTTTTTGATAAGACTTTTAATGTTGATATATGCTTTGTAGAGGAACGAACTTACAAAATGCTATGGTTTAGTCACCACTTGCAACGCTAATAATTATACTCTGAATTATTTATTTGTAATTAGCTTGCTTTCTTTGTATTGGCATTTAAATTCTTAGGGTTATTTCCGAGACAGAACGATGGTATGTTTTCCTGTAATCAATATCATTTTATGTTTGTGAAAATGAATAGAAGGAATCCCAAGATATTTTGGGGAAATGTTTGAATAAAGGAAGTTAATGATAATTAATTTTCAAATAGATTGGAAAGATTTTCTAGTTATGCTGCAGAATCAGCAATTATTATTTTATGGTATTAAGATAAAAAGAAGCAGAAAGGTAACTAAATTCCTTCACAATACCAATTGTTTTCCATCGTCACCTTGAACTTGCAATCATGATTAGGATGTTGATATCATCTCGAGTCAGAGGAAAGATGAAAAATATTGGAATTATTTATTTAGGTAGACCAATGAAATCATTCTGTATACTAGGATAAAATTAGAAATGCAACATTTGCCAAGCAAATACAGCATATATCACTCCATCTCCTTCCCCCAAGCAACCATGGACTGGCCCATATTAATCATTTCCAGAAATAGATCCCCGATGGATTTACAAGAAATCATTCTGAAGTGGTGTATGCAAAAATTATGAATAACGTCCTGTGGTCATATATTAAAGGCATATCCATACCAAATTCCAGGTCATATTGTTAAAATACCAGCGCATACAAGCAAAAAATGCATTTTTCGGTGTCAGAAAATAGCCGAAAATCATTCAAAATAATAATTTTTAAATGGTTTATATGAAAAACGTGACTTACAT
>NC_090751.1:41796814-41819840 GCF_036898095.1 Palaemon carinicauda
CTCCTTTTACCAAACATATCAAATACGAGAAGCATCATTTCCATTTTCCCCGTGAAATTATGACATGTTAGTTGAAGGACAAACTTGTTTAATTTAAGAGGTTGTTGCTAAAACCTAATTTTCCTCAGCGTTGCAGATGTTTTCGATGTTACACGGACGTTTAACAATCTAATTTAGAACTTTTTTGGTTATGTAGACTGAAGCCCGCCGTGAAGTTTTAATTTCCATCATTAATCAAGTTAATTGGATTAAGATAAAAGAGGTCTGAGAATATAAAGTAACCCGGTAAACTTGGAATTAAGTTTTTCCCGCTCTTCTTCCTCATTATCACGATGATAATAGCAATTAGCATTTCCTGCACAAGTATGACTAGAAAAGGGGAGGGTAAATTACTAGTTCTTCTATTCATGCCGTATTCATAGCCTATTTTCTTTAATGCGTTATGAATGAATTCTACGAACCATTATTAAATAATCTTGCCTTATATAGAGACTCAAATATTAATTTATGAACTAAGATTCACTGTCGATATAACTTTAGTATAGCCAACTACAGTTATTTGCTTGAAACCATTCGACCTTTACCTGAGAAACATGTTTAAGCATAACCGATATTTGCAGATTTAATTAATTAGAAAAAATAGATAATACTTGGTTGTAACTATTGAAATCAGTATGCAAATTTTGAAAAAAACAATTTACTTGAAACATTGTGTCGACTAACGTATCCCATACTCGGTGGGCAAACTTTGATGCCTAGAATGCTATAAACTTGTAACTGGATACTGCCAGCTAAAAATAAGTGTCCTTGATACTCAATGATAAAATAATAGTGCGTGAATATAGAACCAAAATAGACTATTGATCAATAAGTATATTTATTTTTTTACATAGTTAATCAAAGATTATGATAGTAGCAAAAACTGCATTGGTCATAATTTGTTAAGGGATATAAAAATTAGGAAGCTTTCTCTCTCTCTCTCTCTCTCTCTCTCTCTCTCTCTCTCTCTCTCTCTCTCTCTCTCTCTCTCTCTCTCTCTCTCTCTCTCTCTCTCTCTCTCTTTCTTTCTTTCTTTTTTTTTTCTTGGTGATCCTGGAAAGGCAATTCTCTCATTTCCTAATAAAGAATTTAATGTTGGTCTTTTGCTTGTTGTGGTATACTGTATGTACGTCATGCGACTACATGTACACATGGATTACTTTTATCCATTTATTTTCGGACCGAAGGAAAACACTATATGCTTCTTCTTTCATAACTCGATGCGTGTTTTGAATCAATCGCATAGATTATTAATAAGTAATTACTCTACTGAAAAATAAATTATCTTAAATTTTACTATAAATATTATAGTTTATACACAGGTGTCCTATTTATAAAGGGAAGGTAAGAAATTGTGTTACTGATAAGCCATGCCATTTATAAAGAATAATCATTCGTACATCACCACACGATTATATATATATATATATATATATATATATATATATATATATATATATATATATATATATATATATATATATATATATATATATATATATACTGTATATCATTGTGTGCTAATGTGCAAATGATATATATGCAGTGTATATATATATATATATATATATATATATATATATATATATATATATATATATATATATATATATCTATATATATATCTATATATATATCTATATATATATATATATGTACAAACATATATATATATATACAGTGTATATGTCTGTCCGTGTCATTGTACGTACATAACAATTAAACTTATGATTGTATTGCATTTTGAGCTTTTGATACTGATGGTACCAAAAAATCAGTTCTCTTTCCCTTTTGGTCAACATCGATCAGCTAATGCAAAAAAAAAAAAAAAAAGCCCTTTTGAACGCCTCCTCTTCTCCTCTCAAGAATCATAGAATCATAAAGATTAAAACCACAAAACCCAAACATCTTTTTTTATAAGACACAAGCGACATTAAAACAGAAAACGAAGCAATTTAAAACAACATTAATGGCAAACACCCTTATCTTTAGAGCCAACAAGATTGGGATGTCCTTCTCGTCTGGTATTTCAGGCTCGTTTTACTCTTGCAGTAAAGCGGCTTTTATAATGCTCTTATCTGCAGCGATAGCGGTGGTGTGAAGGCAGTTGTCATAAAGATAGGGAAGTGGGAAGACGTGACGAGGCTTCGGGTGGTTGACTTCTCGGCCATCACAAACGTTTTCAGTCTCCTGTTTAGTTTTCCTTTTGTCCACTTTCATGTTATGCATGTTTTAAGGTTAGTGTGGTACCTATATATATATATATATATATATATATATATATATATATATATATATATATATATATATATATATATATATACATACATATATATATATACAGTATATATATATATATATATATATATATATATATATATATATATATACTGTATATATATATATATATATATATATATATATATATATATATATATATATATATATATATATATATATATACTTATACAGTACATATAATCATTGATATATGTAGATGTGACTATATATAACAGCTGTTTAACTCGAACTGTTTTACACTAGGTAATTAAAGTCTTCTGAAGAGAGAGAGAGAGAGAGAGAGAGAGAGAGAGAGAGAGAGAGAGAGAGAGAGAGAGAGAGAGAGAGAGAGAGAGAGAGAGAGAGAGAGTACTTATCCTGTATTTCAGTATAATCTTAAAGTATTCTGTATAAGATTATAAGTATTGTATTTGTAAATTATAACAAGTACAATGACAAGAGTTATATCGCTATGTTGGTGACTTTGCTTTATTATTATTATTATTATTATTATTATTATTATTATTATCTAAGCCACAACCCTAGTTGGAAAAGCAGGATGCTATAAGCCCAGAGGCTCCAACAGGGAAAATAGCCCAGTGAGGAAAGGAAAAAGGGAAAATAGAATATGTTAAGAAGAGTAACATCAAACTAAATATCTCTTTTATAAACTATAAAAACTTTAACAAAACAAGAGGAAGAGAAATAAGATAGAATAGTGTGCTCGAGTGTACCCTCAAGCAAGAGAACTCTAACCCAAGACAGTGGAAAACCATGGTACAGAGGCTATGGCACTACCCAAGACTAGAGAACAATGGTTTGATTTTGGAGTGTTCTTCTCCTAGAAGAGCTGCTTCCCATAGCTAAAGAGTCTCTTCTACCCTTAACATGAGGAAGGTGGCCACTGAACAATTAGTGCAGTAATCCCTTGAGTGAAGAAGAATTGTTTGGAAATCTGTGTTGTCAGGTGCATGAGGACAGAGGAGGACATGTAAAGAACAGGCCAGACTATTCAGTGTGGATGTGTGTAGGCAAAGGGAAAATGAACCGTGACCAGAGAAAAGAATCCAATGTAGTACCATCTGGCCAGTCAAAAGACCCCATAACTCTCTAGCGGTAGTATCTCAACTGGTGGCAGGTGCCCTGGCCAACCTACTACCTATAAACTTTTGTAAATATATTTATATGTCTCATTACGAAAAGAGAAAGAAAGGATGACGAAGATGGGCAGACAAGAGATAATAGATTATGAATAATGTATACGTGACAGATTTTCACATTTAGTTCAATGTTTTACTATCTCTATTAATCTTATCCTGCCAAATTGATATTGATATGAGGTCAGAAGTAACAGTTATAGTATTAATAAAATTAGTTAATGAAGTACAGAACGTAAATGTGAGATGTGAGTGCAGGTGGCAAGCCCAAATTAAATCCTTGCCCAGCGATAGTCTTACTGCGTCACGACCTTACTGGTGATGTGATTTAAGAGTAGAATTTTTTTTTTTTTTTTTTCTTGTGGGGGGGGGGAAATACGTATAATAACAAACTACATGAAAAGTAATAAACAAGAATAGGTCCATCTGCTGATATAGTATCCAATAATGATAATAGTAAAAACAACAATTTTGATTATTTCAATAATAATCATTTTAATTATTTTAATAATGATAATTTTAATTATTTCAATAATGATAATTTTAATTATGTTAATGATAATAATCTTAATCATTTGGATAACAATAATAATTTTTAATCTTTTGAAAAACAATTTTCTTTGTCCCTACAGGTGTCACCTGAGCGCTGATCATAGGTCTTCTGTCTCTAGGTAATGTCCTGTCTTTGTTTCTCTGCTCATCAACTATTATTAATACCTGTAAATATTAGGACCAAACACCCAATTAACAATACGCTACTTTGATATACTTTGATATACAAATAAAACGAAAACGCCGATAAAAGTAAAATAAAGATACTGAAAGATAACGAAAAACGAGGCCTTGTGACGAGCCGAGAGACGGTTGTGAACTCAAAGGCAGGATGCAATCAACTGCGTTATATTGTTATAGAACACTCTCCTTTATATACAAAACCTCAAGGCAACAGGACATAACAAGTTAACAAGACAGACAATGTTACAGAGGAAACAGCAGACATGAATTTTCATGTGCGTTTAGTGCGAGGGAAGAGCGAAGATACAAGCATAATATATGCGAAAGGAATTATGTACAATTGTGTGACACACGGTTGGTACAGCCTCACGATAGCCTTCGCAAATAGCGTCATGTGACACCGACGCCAAGCCAAGCCAAGCTCTGGCCTCAGAGCTAAGTGAGCTTATTACAGCTGTCAGGCCTATGTATAACGACCAGGTGTTAGGGTATTTCAGGATCCATTTACAATTATAGGCTGTCACAATACGATTCTAGCATCTGGCGAGTTGTTTAATTTGAGACAATGTCTGGTTTGACACCAACGTTTTCATAAGTTGAGAAATACAAAACTCTATTGGAATAACAAGAAAATCTTAAGACATTTAAATAAAAAGAATACTTTCCCATTACGGTGTTGAATATATTCGTTGCCTTCTTTATTTCGTACCACTGCATCCTCTTGATTAATTTCACTTTACACTTTTACAAATAATTTCTTGTTTAATTCTTTATCGGTTTTATATACCAGACTTTTCCTTGATATATAGTTATCGATTTATACTAACAATTGAAACGTATTATAAAAATCAATCCCATTCACTTACATATTCAATACTGCATTAATTTCTTTTTTCTTATCCAGATTTCTTATCCAGGGGAAATGATATCTAATTTGTACAAAGACCTAAAGTATATCATATATACATGTTATCTTACACTAAAAAGAATCATCGTAAAGTAATCAGGCTAATTATCTTGAAACTATTTTAAGTAAGATTGAGGAGAATTAAGCTTTAAATTAATGGAAGGGAAAATGTCACAAATTGTTCAATATTAACAAAATCAGAAACAAAATTTGTTGCATTTTACTTGTATTCACATGTGTTTAACAAGTTTGCATTGGTGTTAATGGCCTTCTTGATGTCTACGGTGTGCAAGATTGCTCGAAATGAACTGTTCATTTCCGTAACATTAATGTCAAGCCTACCAAGATCAGCTTGAAGATAATTTGTATTAAGGCAATGTCAAAAAAAATAATAAAAGCTCAAAAGTAAACGAAATTAAATAATCTATCTTATTGTTTAGAGGTGTTTTAAAACTACATGAGGTCAGAAGTAACAGTTATAGTATTAATAAAATTAGTTAATGAAGTACAGAACGTAAAGGTGAGATGTGAGATGTGTATGAGGACAGAGGAGGATATGTAAAGAACAGGCCAGACTAATCAGTGTGGATGTGTGTAGGCAAAGGGAAAATGAACCGTAACCAGAGAAAATGATCCAATGTGTAAATGTTTACTTGAATACATCATTAACTATAACATGGTCAAGGTAGCTGTTCCATGGTTACTTGTTCAACAACACCTCTTTTGCCAATCGAAAATACCTGCGCTGAAGTTACTACAATTTTCCACTATAGGGAACAACTTCATTTAAAAGCTCTTGCTAAAGCAAAAATAAAGTACACTAATATTCGGATAGAAACACACTAATTCTGATATACAAATAAAAAAGAGAAAATATTTCATTGGTGAGGGCAGTCCTGAAATGCTACATAATGTTGAAAAATGCTGTCAGTTAAGGTTTCTTTTTTTAAATATTTAGTCAATTCTAATAGTTTTAAATTTTTTGTAGAAGGTTTGATAACATATATTGTTTTAGAAGATTTTATTCTGACTTGACTAAAATGAGAGAATGATTATTTTAACTACTACGCTGAATTGGCAGAACAAAGAAGTTCAAACATGGTATGTTTTTTTTTTTTTTTTTGTGTGTGTGTGTTTGTTTTGTTATTCGTCTAATCTTTTCTTTGCTATCACTCTCTTTATAGATTATTCTTTACTTCTCAATTTATTTTCCCTATCAGGGCTTCTTTTCTCTTTTAGGATAGAAGTTTGGCTTGCAACATCAATGATAATACTGATGAATGTTTGAATCATTAACTGTGCATGAAAGACTATGGAAGATGGTTTCCTGCAGTAATTAATTTATGCCTTAAAATTATTTTGTTATTGATTATAGGAAAAAACAATGGAATAGAAAGTATTTAAAAAAATATAAAAAAGAAAATTTCTGCTCTTTTTTTTCATAGTACAAGAGAATATCTTCATTAAAGGAAGGCGGAAATTCCACGAATTCAAAATTATAAAGCTTCGTCAAAGGACATGAAATTATGTATAGTAACATGACTGACGAACAGTCAACCGTAAGAATAATACTAACATATGTTGGATTCCCTTTGTTATATCTCTCATAGGCACATATGTAGTTTAGCATTATATATCATACAAAATGAAGCACATTACAAAATTAGAAAATTTTAATTGTTACTTCCAGCATAATTTCAACTATAGATTTTACAAGAAAAATATTTGGATTTTTATTCGTATTGAAAACCTAAATTATGAAACCCGGTAAAATTGTTTTGTGTTATGATGAAGATTGTAAGTATTAGGTTTTGTCAACGTGATAAGGGTTCGTCACATTTAATATTACATATGAAATTAATAGAGAAATCTTGATTAAATGAAAGAAGCTCAAATTATATATATCATGCACCCAAATTTAACAATCTATCGTCATGGAGAAATAAACCCCTTTACATGATGTAAAAAAAAAAAAAAAAAAAAAATCTAGATTCAGAACGAGTGTACGAAGTGGGTTCTTCAGCCTCACTAAATTTCGTATCATAAATTTTAATTTCTGTAATTAGTCATGCAAATTAGATTACTTTGGTGGGGTCCCAGCATTTTGGAATATAAAACGGAGCTTCGAAACTCTAACATTTAGTTATTAAAAAAAAAAAAGCAAAATTTTTGCTGCTCGACGCAGAAAAAAAAGATAACCCGAAAAAAAAAATGCATATCCTTCCGTGTTAGAGAAAAGGTTTTAGATAATATGGCAGTAAGGGAGAAAATCCATAGTTTAGATCATAAAAATTGTGATTTATGAAACCAGGTTTTGTAAATAAACAAAGAATAAAAGATTGAAAATATTATTTATTTTGCATATCATCGTTGGTTTGCATTATCTCCAATGCCATAATACAAGTTCTGAAACAAGAAAAGATTTGTATTATAAATATAACTACCACAGAAGCATAGAAAACCACTTGATATGTAAGTTTTTATGAGAAATACTAAATATTATTTAGATTATTAGTAAATTATTTCTATAGAATTAAATGTAATTGCACGACATTTGCTAATTGCATGAAAAACGTGAGACGTCCCAATTACTATACTTGAGGTAAAGCTAGTTTCATTTTGATATAAATGCCTATAACTCATTTCACTGGGCTTTTGCTAAAAACATGTAATCCAATCCCAGGTGGATGGCGGCCAGTGTGATACTGAAAAGGGCGTCGGTGACGGGATTTAGTTTATCAGGGCTGTGTTGAATGTCACAGTTGTATTAAGAAGTGGCAGAGTGATGTCGGCTTTCAGGGGCGGACCAATCTTCGAACTGTCAGGTGAAGGCGTGAACAAGGGACGTGTTGTCCGTGTGAATGACAAAGGACTTTCTCTCTTAAGAAGTGTAGGAAGTGTTAGATAACCAAATACACCGCCAATATTTCGCAGTCGGAGGTTGAGTAGCTGGATTCCCCTTGAAAAGTTTTCTACTCAAGAAGGCCAATGGACGGGGCGATCTGTTGATCATTTGTTCGAGTACTACCCCTACAGTGACGTCACTGGTATCAGTGCTGAGTAAGCGGAATGTAGTTGGCTCGGGAAAGGTGAGAGCAGTAACAGATTGGTGGGGCTTCCTTTGCGTTGAAGAAGGCTGCCTTCTGAAGGAGGCCCCATTTAAAAAAATTTGGCTTAACCTTGGGAGAGACGTATAAGAGGCAAAAGAGGCGGTATTGCCTGGCAAGAACCAGTGATAATAGTTGTTATGCCCAAGAACTCGAGCATTGATTTGATGGTCGAAGGCTGGGGGAAATTCTGTGCTGCTGATACCTTCTCAAGAATCCCTTTTCTTTGGCACCATAGGTAAACTTGTCATATCTGACTTCAAGGCCATTCTGCTGCAGGCAGTCGAGGATGATGTATAGGTGATGTTGGTGTCTTTTTTGTAGGGGAAAATACCAGTATGTCATATACATAACATATGCAAAAGGAGACGTCCCCTAAGATGCCATCCATGAAACATTGAAATGTGGCCCCTACATTATGAAGGCCAAAGCAAATGTAATTGAAAGTATGTGGTGGTGACGACAGTCTTGGGGATATTTTCTAGGTTTATGAAAACCTGATAGTACCCCTTCTGGAAGTCGAGGGTCAAAAATACTTTAGTACTGTGAAGGTGGGTGGTGATGTCGGCGATCATGGGGAGGGAATAGTGGTCTGGTTCCGTCTACACAGTAAATCACCTGTAATCCCCATAGGCCGTAGGGATCCACCCTTCTTTAGGATCATGTGTTCGAAACCTTTAGACAAAGACCTATTGTTTCCATTTCGGTAAACACTGGAGACCCTGTTGTCTTGATATGATGATAAATACCATGCTTGGCGGGAACCATGGGGGTCTTGTGTAGTTCTGGGCAGTGGGCATAGGGATATAAAGTAAGAAGGTGGGTATAGACATCCCTAGGCCGGCTGATGTAAAGAACGTGGTTGGACGGAGCAGCTGATAAAGGTGTGGACAACTAAGAGCTAGTATTGATGAAACTTAGATGAGCGACATCAACCAGGACGTTGAAATAGGAGAGGAAATCTGTACCAATGAGAAGCAGTGTAACTTCTGCAATAAGAATATTCCACCGATATTGGTTGCCATTTACGACTGTGTCAGCATTTCATAACCGTGAATAAGGACATCCGATCTGTTGGTGGCCACCAAACGGATATCAGCGGATGTAGAATGACGAGTTTGTGCCATTAGGGGGAAACGTGGCAGAAGTGAACGACAACCACCAGTATCTAATAGAAAGTTCACATTACATCCTAATTCAAGCAAAAAGATGAGATTAGTTCATGGGGAGACCACCACAAGAGGTATTGGCCTACTTACACGTTTTTTTATTATAGACATCCGGTAGCCCATTTCTAAGCAAGAGTCCTGTATCTCGATTCGTAGTAGCACAGTTGATGGTAAGGAGCATCATCCAGTTGTTATTGAAGGTGTTGCTTGGGGCATGGGCATCAGGCAGTATACAGCAGGTTGGCATGACACACACAATATATATATATATATATATATATATATATATATGTGTGTGTGTGTGTGTGTGTGTGTGTGTGTGTGTGTCTGCGTGTCTGTGTGTTTTAACATGGTCATCAAGTCCTAAATAATAATACGGATAAAATAAGCTCTCATTCTTACATCAAACATCCTCTCATTATTTGGGCATAATTTGTTATTCTGTGTCTCTGCTACTAGCACCTACGTCGTATAAGTGGCTGCCTTTCAGCCTCAGGTATCCTCTACAGTAATAAAAGGATCAAACGTCCATTACCATAATGAATAATGAAGGTTCTCTCTTGGCATCACGTGGAATACTGCCCCCGGCTGTTTAAAAATCTACTAAAGAGGAACTGTAAGTCTGGAAGACCTATAGAAACCTTATTTACAATTTCATTTCTCCTTTTGAGGAGTAGTTGAAATGGAAAGGGAAAATTTTTCTTCACGATTATAGAAACATTCATTCTGGTAGAAATATGAATCAACAACATAAGTGATATACAGAATCGTGTATTTGAAATATTGTCACCAGTGACCATGACTTTTTAGGTTCATAATTCTATGTGTACACGATGATTACTGTAAGCTTTGCATCATATTGAATTTAAAATTCCATAGCTCATCGTGCTATGGTGCAAGACAAAAATTTTATTTCAGCAAAATCTTGTATTTTTCTGCCGAATTCAGATGGATATAATTTGTGCTTGTCTGATTCCAGCCTTGCATTTTTAACACTTATTTTTAGCAGTATGAAGCTTCATCGGTGGTGGAAAATGTGGGAGGTTGGGCTGTGGCACCCTAGCAGTACCAGCTGGCTGAGTCCCTGGTTAGGCTGGAGGAACGTAGAGAGTAGAGGTCCCCTTTTTTGTTTTTGTTTCTTGTTGATGTCGGCTACCCCCAAAAATTGGGGGAAGTGCCTTTGGTATATGGATGGATGGATTTTTAGCAATCTGTTTCTTCTGTCGGCCGGCAAGTATATCTATAATCAACAATTCTTATTAAAAAGACTTATTTATTTCAGAAGAACAACTATCTCTCAAATTTTAGGATTCCAACACTTTTGGGATTCTCTTACCATTCTGAGTCTGAAACAGAGGATTATATAAAGGGAGAATTTAGATCCTTTTGTTAAGGTATGCAGATCCAAGCACGTGTGTAAGTGATGTTAATGCTTATAAGCCAGCACATTGCGAAGAATGATAGGAATTTATATAATCTCTTTGTTCATATGTATATCAAATTCAGATATCCTTTAAATTCAATAATGTAAGACTATATTCAGATACAGTAACTAAGATTATGTCACTCGTAAAGTATATTTGAAATAGAGAATGAATTTTATTTAACCTGTCATAGAAACTCGATCAGTTAATCGATTGCCTAAATTTTACTAGATTGGCTGGATTGAAATCCCACCACAGAATAAGAAGTTTATGTAGGTTGACATATGTCAGACAGATTTATTTTACCGTTGTTATTAATCTTAAAGTATGTTATTTTGATTGTTCATTACTTCTCTTGTAGTTTATTTCCTTATTTCCTTTCCTCACTGGGCTGATTGTCCTAGGGCTTATAGCATCCTGCTTTTCCAACTAGGGTTTTAGCTTAGCTAGTAGTAGTAGTAGTAGTAGTAGTAGTAGTAGTAGTAGTAGTAGTAGTAGTAGTAGTAGTAGTAATAATATTAGTAGTAGTAACCTTATTCAAATTTACAACATGAAACAATAAGTTACTCATAAAATGTTCCGGATATCGAAAAGTCAAATCGAGTGGTTAATGAGATATATATTAATATATCTAACTACTCGCAATACAAATTTTGAGCATCTTATGCAACAAACCGAAATTTAGATGCAGTCCGACTCGGCTTAGCATAAATGGCTACTAAGAGATGTAGCGAACTAATTTGCCTAATCGTCGAAGGAAGCGCCAAATGTAGCTTAGCGTTACAGCATCACGCCAGATGTGACCTGACAGCGGGAATGTTCAGCTACATCAAGGACGCTGCTTATATTAAATATTTTAGTGAGAGTTCAAAGGCTAGTGGCTTTGGGAGTGTCATTTTCTTCCTCTTGTTTTGTTCTTCGTTTTTATAGTTTATATAGGAAATGTTTATTTTAATGTTATTGCTTTTCTTGATATATTTTATTTCTCCTTGTTTCCTTTCCTCACTGGGCTATTTTCCCTTTTGGGGCCCCTGGGCTTATAGCATCCTGCTTTACCAACTAGGGTTATAGCTTAGCTAGTAGTAGTAGTAGTAGTAGTAGTAGTAGTAGTAGTAGTAGTAGTAGTAGTAAAAACAACAACAACAACAGCAATAATAATAATAATAATAATAATAATAATAATAATAATAATAATAATAATAATAATAATAAATTTATCCTAATTATAATTAAAATATTTCTAGTAGGTGAATTACTCTATTTGAAAATATCTTGATGTACTATTTTAATTATTAATGTGTGTGAGAAAACTTTAGGGCAAAGTAACTGCAGTTTTAGTCTAATTTAGAGCAATGACCAATATTGTGTCCTCGTTATTGTAAGAGATGATAAGGAAAATCAACCATATCTTAGGTATTGGAAACTGTAAATTGTTGTACTTTTCTAAATGGTCAGAGAAAATCATGAAAAGCTAGGAAAAAAGTAAGCGAAAGATAAACTTTGAAAGGTTCTAGATGTAGCGAAGTAGACCTGCAACTTTTGGCCAAATCCGGTAAAGGTAGACTACAGTATATCGGTATCATCCAATTTGGATTCCTTTATTATTATTATTATTATTATTATTATTATTATTATTATTATTATTATTATTATTATTATTATTATTATTATTATTGCATGCTAAATATAATCCTAGTTGGAAAAGCAAGATGCTATAAGCCCAAGGGCTCCAATACGTAAAAGTAGCCCAGTGAGGAAAGGAAATAAGGAAATAAATAAACTACAAGAGGAGTAATGAACAATTAGAATAGAATATTTCAAGAATTGATTTTTGAGTGGCATTTTCATAGAAGAGCTACTTACCATAGCTAAAGAGTCTCTTCTACCGTTACCAAGAGGAAACTAGTAACTGAACAATTACAGATAGTGCAGTAGTTAACTCCTTGAGCGAAGAAGAATTGTTTGGTAATATCAATGTTGTCGGGTGTATGAGGACAGAGGAGACTGTGGAAAGACTAGGCCAGACTATTCGGTGTATGTGTAGGCAAAGAAAAAATGGGTCGTAACCAGAGAGAAGGGTTCAATGTAGTACTGTATGGCTATTGAAAAAATGGGTCGTAACCAGAGAGAAGGGTTCAATGTAGTACTGTATGGCTATTGAAATGATCTTAAAAAGATGAAGATTTTTTTCTCTGATTGATTCCATATGAAATTTATATTTCATGGGCTTTTGACAGACATTCTACTACATATGAGTATTGTATGGTGTAAAGTGTAATCTATTGCAGCATCTTTTATGAATTGAACGACTTTGCATAAATAATGATGGTACATAAATTAGATAATTTTCAAGTGCAGTTATTATTATTATGATTATTATTATTATTATTATTATTATTATTATTATTATTATTATTATTATTATCATCATTACTATTATTATTATCATTATTATTATTTTTATTATTATCTTCATCTACTCTATGCGCTTCGAATGTAAATTAATTTTTGTATCAACAAAATCCTAGGTTAGAATTTTCAGTATAAGTGGTTTTTTTTTTTTTCACCATTCATATAGGGAATGAAATGATGAATCACGATGATGAATGGTTTTGCGTTATTAACAGGCTTGGCTGGTGTGTGTAATTATGATATGACGCATTTATTTCGTGACCCTTCAAAAGCTTAAGGCGAATCGAAATGGATTCATATCTGATATTTATGATAATCGTTGGATATATCGGAAAGTGGTTGCTGTTTTTAGCTTAAGGTATCAAGGGATAAATGATGTCTGTCAGATTGCTGTACCATGAAAGAATACGACACACATATACAGATATATATATATATATATGTGTGTATATAAGAGAGAGAGAGAGAGAGAGAGAGAGAGAGAGAGAGAGAGAGAGAGAGAGAGAGAGTATATTTATATGGACACACACACGCATATATATATATACACACACACACACACACACACACACACATATATATATATATATATATATATATATATATATATATATATATATATATATATATATATATATATATGTGTGTGTGTGTGTGAATACATATGCGTATATGTATATATACATATATACTGTCTATGTATGTATATATATATATATATATATATATATATATATATATATATATATATACATATATACACATATATATATATATATATATATATATATATATATATATATATATATATATATATATATGTATTATACTTATATATACTGTATGTATATATATATATATGTTATACTTATATATATATATATATATATATATATATATATATATACTCATCATGTCGATCTGATCACTCTACCAGTATGCTATTATAAAATACTGTAATCGGTATAAAAATTCTTAAAGTTCCTAGATACAATAGCAATTATATACTTCAAACAGTGGATTTGAAATAAATGAAGAACCCTGGTACTAAAAACATTTGTGTTTTGTAATCATCCTCCGAATTTCCAGAGCTCGATTTGTATGGCGCTGAAGAATCTAAATAGCGTTAGTTTCAGAGGGAAAATTTATGCGGGAACTTGGGATTTTGTTGGGTGACTTGTCATCCCCTTAGCATAAAATCTATTGATTCAGGCCAGTCAAGTTAGAACTGACGTTAAATGTGGGTGTCTATTGTGCTTGTTTGTCATTATTGTTTATCTTATCAAGCTAAAACTACGAGTCCAGTGAGTTAGAAACAAGTCTTTCTGTAGCCTAGGAGTGGTGAAAGCCAAAAAAAAAAAAAAAAAAAAAAATTCAACTTAATATTGAGGAGATAGAATCTACCCTACTCTACTTATCGGGTATTGAATTAGATTTCTTTTACAGAATTTGAATGTGTTGACAGAAAATGCTGGTGAGCCAGTAATTGGTTTCTTAAAAGAATTTTCCGACTTTTTATTTTAGAAATCTACATAATATTCTATGGGTGCTTTGGACAATGTAATCCCTTTTAGTATAAATATATATGCTTAAAATCTTAGTATTTGAACGTAATATTTTGAAAATGCAGTACATTTTAAACATTTATATAATCGAAGTTAATTCTAAAACAGCCTGAGGTGAAGCTGAAGAGGATTTCAAAACAAATTAAGTATATATCATATGCTGTATATACCTTTGATTTAAATACTGTATTTTGAAAATACAGTAAAACTTTAACATTTATGCACAAAGTTATTTCTAAAACAGCCCGAGGAGAGGCTGAAGAGGAGCTCTTCAAAATAAAAGAAATATATATCATATTCTGTATACACCTTGCAAAGTTTAGTCAGATGATAAAAATGATTCAAGTAAATAAAATAATAGAAAAGATGAATCCATCACGAATATAATGTAAACCAGTCTCATTTCATAATATAAGTTTTGATAATTGCCGTGATAAAGCGTTTCTGTTCAATGAATGTGTGTGTATATATATATATATATATATATATATATATATATATATATATATATATATATATATATATATATATATATATATATATATATATATATATATATATATATATATATATATATATATATATATATATATATATATATATATATATATATATATATATATATATATATACATATATATATATATATATATATATATATATATAAATATATTACATATATATACAGTATATATATATATAACAAATACAACAAAAACCAAATCCAAAACTTTTTGGTGTTTATCTCTCTCTCTCTCTCTCTCTCTCTCTCTCTCTCTCTCTCTCTCTCTGAGTTGTATCTGTGTTCCGGTGAGTGAATACACTTGTGCGTCCCTAAAAATATCCTGATTTAACGCGGATAACAAAAGGCTATCGGGTGCAATATAGCTACAAGTTTTCGTGAATAGTAGGTGATTAGTTTGAGGGCAGAAAAGTAGGATAAAACGTCGGCATAGGATAGTTATCTTGTGAATTAATAAAAATCTGATCAAGATGCCACTTTATAATACAGGCAACTCTTGGAGAGACATCGCTGCAGTCAGCAAAAGTAAATTCCATGAGTTGGCGAAACAAGAGCTCGACCGTCTGATAACAGAGGTCATTAGTAACTCCAACCAGTGTGACGGAAAAATATTTGCAGACATATTGAAACAATATGATCCAATAAACTGGAGGAAATCTGCAGAAAACATCAGCAAAATAATAGAAGAAATTCCAAAGAAGATCCAAGTGATAAAGAGACTTATAAAGAAATTTACATCAATGAACACATTCCATCAAAGAACAATAAGAAGTCCAATATGGTGAATATGCTGATTGATGCATTGGGAAAAAGAATGCCAAAATAGTGTAATACATGTAAGATATGGTATTCCATTAATAATCCTCAACAACTGATTAGAAAATGTGATGCCTGCCATGTTCCAACACACCCTACATGTGCTGAAATACAGCAAAAAAATAAAAAATAGAGACACAAAGGTATTCTGCTCAACATGCTTAGTCTGGATAGAAAATATAATTAAGTCGAGACTAAATCTGTAAATAGTTAAAGAAGAAGAAGAAGAAGAAGAAGAGAAAAATTAACAGGATATGTGCAAGGATGCAGAGGAAATCATTGATATAACTTATGATGCCATCCAACAACATACTTATGAAGAAATAAGTTATCAGATGGAAACAAATAATAGACCCAAGGACTCTACCCGGACCTACATACTTTTAGGGAAGAGCAAGAATATGAAAAAAAAGAAAAGAAAGATATAGTCTGCAATTTGCTGAAAAGAGGGAATTGCAGATTTGGCGAAAGATGCGACTACAAGCATCCAAAGATATGCCATAATTATGAAATATATGGTAAATGTGCGTATTTAGATGGATATGGAGACGAATGCAGAGATCTCCATCCAAAAATATGCAAAAATCTAAAAGAAAGAAAAGGATGCAGTTTCAACAAAAAATGTCGATATATGCATCCTGCAACCATGAATGAGAGTAAGAAAACTCAGCAACCTGAAAATAAAAATAAAAGCAAAAATGAAGCAAAAAAGCAGGCCGCGTATATACCGCGCTATACACCAAAAGCCCCAAGATATGAGGCCTTTCAACCCAAATCTGCACATTTAGAGCCCAACTACAAAGAATGCATCTGGGGATAATTGCAGGTATACACAAAAATAAATATGAAGGCGAAAGAGCAAATATAATAGAAAAGTTGGATTTTTAATGGCAGAATTCCGGGAAATGAAGAAAAGAACATCATATCAGAACAGGAAGGAAGCATGGGAGAATCCATATTATTACCAATATTGAATAATGGGGATGAAACACAAACCATAATAGTGATGAATGCACAGGGTTTAGTCATGAGTAACTCTAAAAGGAAAATAGAGTTCTTAGAAGAACTAACCCAAATTGAAAAAATAGATATATTAAATATAAGTGAAACATGGTTTTCCCAAGAGACTGGCAGTGATGACCAGATAAAGGGTTTCCAAACTTATAGATCTGACAGAACAAATAGGAATCAAGGGGGAACCGCAATATATGGAAGATCGATAAATCAAGGAAAACTCTGTGAAAAATACAGCAACACAGAATGTGAATTGATTGCTGTAGAATTTGAATATGAAAAACTAATGAATATTGTAGTTTACAGACCCCAAATAATAAGGAGTTTGACATAATAATAGAAAAAAATATATGATATATGTAGAAACCAGAAAGACTGGAATATACTCCTATCCACAGATTTTAACTTTCCTTTCGTGGATTGGAAAGAACGGATAGAAGAAAGTGGTTGTATGTATACATATAAAAAAGAGAGTAATAGTAGTGCAGAAGATAAAGAGGCAAATTGAAAAGCTTCAAGATATGCTATTAGAACATAATATGCAACAAATAAACCACATTCCAACAAGAAAGGAAAATGTCCTAGATCTAGTATTTGTGAATGAGGTGAATTATGTTAAAGAAATAATAGTGTATAACACGGGAATTTCAGACCATAATGTCATAGAATTAATAGTCCATTCCAAAGAAAGTGATCACAGAATTAATCAAAGCACAAAACGTTGGGAAGGATATGGAAAATATAATTTTTATAGTAAGAATATAAAATGGTCAGAAATAAGTGAAGAACTGAATAAAGAATGGAAAAATGTGTTTGTAAGTGATAATATACAGGTAAATACGGACATACTGTACAAAATACTGGAGAAAATTGTTGAAAAATATGTACCGAAGAAAAACAATAAACAAAAGACATGCATACCAAGAGAAAGAAGGATCTTATTTCAGAAAATTAGAAAGTGGAAGAAAAATCTTGCAAAAGAAAAAAAATGTGTGAAAAATGATGGAAATAAAATGTAAGATAGAAAATGCAGAACAAAAGATTATACAGTCAAAAGAAAATGAAAAAGGGACTTAGAAGAAAGGACACTTCAAAATATATATATAAAAAAAACCAAAGTACTTTACTCCTATGCAAAAAAAATTAATAAAGGGAGATTAGAAATAGTCCCTCTAAGAATTGAAGGACGACTAACGAATGAAAAAAAGGAAATATGCAACATATTAGCAGAAAAATATAAGAGTGAGTTCACGCCAAGAATTGCGAATGAGAATAATGAAACAGAAATGAGAGAAGAAAATGTTGAATAGCTAACGGATATAGATATTAATGAAGCAGATATTGTCAAGGCTATAAACGAAATTAAAAATGGATCAGCAGCCGGACCAGATGAAGATCCAGCGATTTTGTTAAAAAAAACTGCAAACACTATCGCGAAGCCGCTTGCAATACTGCTAAGACAAAGTGTAGATATGAGTTAGATATATGTTAAACATAAATTAGCTTATATAACCCCTATCTTCAAAAGTGGATCAAGATTAGAGGCAAGCAATTACAGACCTGTTAGTCTAACATCACATATTATGGAAGTGTATGAGATGGTAATAAAAAAGAAAATAATGGCTCATTTGGTTAAAAATGATTTGTTTAATATAGGTCAACACGGTTTTGTGCCCGGAAAAAAGTACACAAACCCAACTGATAGCACACTATGAAAACATATACAAAAATATTATAAATGAAAGACACAGATGTGATCTATCTAGATTTTGCAAAAGCCTTTGACAAGGTTGACCATATTATATTAGAGAAAAAAATGAGAAAGCATAATATTGTGGGAAAGATAGGAAAATGGGTAAAAGAATTCTTGCAAAACAGAAAACAGATAGTGGTTGCAAATGACGAGAAATCAGATGAAGCCCAGGTAATATCTTGCGTGCCACAAGGTACGGTATTAGCTGCACTGCTGTTTGTTATTATAATCTCAGACATAGACTGTGATGTTGAAAACTCTGTAATGAGAAGTATCGCCGATGACACAAGAATAAGTAGAGAAATTACTTGTGATGAAGATAGGAACTCACTACAAAGAGATCTAAACAAAATATATGAATGGGCGGAGATAAATAGGATGGTATTTAACTCTGATAAATTCGAATCAATGAATTATGGAAACAGAAGGAATGTTATATGCATACAAGGGACCTAATAACGAGACAATCACAAACAAGGAAGCAATTAAAGACCTTGGTGTAATGTTAATTAGGAATATGTTATGCAACGACCAAATAGCAACACTGTTGACTAAATGTAAAGCAAAAATGTGAATGTTATTCAGACACTTTAAAACAAGAAAAGCTGAACACGTGATTATGCTTTACAAAACTTATGTACGTAGTACACTCGAGTACTGCAATGTGATATGGTACCCACACTACCAAAAGGATATTGCACAAATAGAGAGTGTACAAAGGTCCTATACTGCTAGAATAGAAGAAGTTAAGGACCTTGACTACTGGGAAAGACTGCAAATTTTAAAACTATACAGTCTAGAAAGGAGAAGAGAACGCTACATGATAATACAAGCATGGAAACAAATAGAAGAAATTACTGAAAACATCATGGAGCTAAAAATATCAGAAAGAGCAAGCCGAGGTAGATTAATAGTGCCAAAAAATATACCAGGAGAACTAGGGAAGGCGCACATGACATTAATCCACTACGCACCAGCATCGATCATGCAGCGACTATTTAATGTGCTGCCAGCTCATCTAAGAAACATATCAGGAGTGAGCGTAGATGTGTTTAAGAATAAGCTCGATAAATACCTAAGATGCATCCCAGACCATCCAAGACTGGAAGATGCAAAATACACCGGAAGATGCATTAGCAACTCTGGTGGATATACGAGGTGCCTCACACTGAGGGACCTGGGGGAACCCAAACAAAAAATAAGGTAAGGTAAGGCTCTCTCTCTCTCTCTCTCTCTCTCTCTCTCTCTCTCTCTCTCTCTCTCTCTCTCTCTCTCATGACCCACTGTATAGCTTTAGAAGGTGAAATCATCTAAGGTAGGCAAGTAGCTGTCTAACTGGTACACAACTTGGCTGATGTTTGTTAGGGCACCAGATCGCTTCCGGCGTGTAGGCTAACAGATTAAGTGAAAGTCAATGGTATTATCATCTGCTTGGTTCCATATACTGGGCAATAAAATCAAAACATCGTACCCTGAAGATTTGCAGATACATTTACACTATTTATATGGCGCCACCTACTCCAAGCGTAATAATTGCTTATGGTCAAAATATATATAAATTTATGTAGTTACCTCGTGTACACACACACACACACACACACACACACACATATATATATATATATATATACAGTATATATAAATTTTCATATATAACATATGTACTATATATATATATAATTTATATATATATATATATATATATATATATATATATATACTGAACAAGGGATTCTCTAAATTATCTTACCATTTCATTTGGGGTGAAATAAAGCTTCTAGATCATCATTGTGCCCCTTGGCCACTTGCAAACCTTTTAGTCACTCCTCCAGATGAACTTTGTCTTGCAATCTCTCTGACTGCATTCTGCAAGTCTCTCGGATTCTATTAGCAAAGATTGTCTATTATGTCATTAGATCTGAGACAATGAAACAGCACTGAAATTTAAGAGGGGAGCAGATGCTGCAGGTCCCAGCTGTTGCCCTTTGGCTTTACTGACGAAAATGAGCTTACGTGATCCTAAGTAGCACCCCATAGGGCTGATGTTTGCTGACGCTGAGAATTACAAATGAAAGCAATTCTCGTGATCATCTTTACTAATCCTTCGCTCTTAAGGCATCCATAATAATCATCCCTTTGGGAGATTATTCTTCCCAATAATTGTATATTCTATAATACAGCTGATATATGTTCCTTGAAAAAAAAAAAAAAAGATATTATGCCTACATTTATTTCATTTTTTGAAAAATATATTAACTAATGCAATCATGCTTCATTAACATTTACCAATATTAATAAGAATCCTTTTGTGAGCATCTTATCTTTCGAAGTTTTCAATTTGTTATGTATTTTTGTCAATTTAACGAAATTGAACTGGAAGAACCGTCATGCATTTTGATGCATTCATATCAGACAAATTCGTTTTATAATGCATGTAGACTCTGCCATATTTGAAATTTTTTAATTCCCCCTTAGTTTCTTTATATTTCTATCTAAGTACAAAAATACAGTGTTGTTTAACTAGTTCTTATAGAAGGAATTTCGTTGAAAATATGGGTACTGTTTCATATAAAAACTCCAGTCTTCTATAATACGATATATTTTGGGCATCAACGATGAAGCTTTTGTGTATAAAGATATTTTTGGTTACTAAAGTTTCATTATTCCTAAAACTTATATTCACCTGTAAATAACTACAAATGCTAGTCAGCGAGAGAGAGAGAGAGAGAGAGAGAGAGAGAGAGAGAGAGAGAGAGAGAGAGAGAGAGAGAAATAACCAACTGATTGAATTTAACTTTAAAGAAATGTGTTTTTCCAGTCTTTTAAAAGCTAAAATTAGCTACCTCCGTCTATTCAGATGAAACCACGGACTATGAAATATTTGCATTTTTTTATAAATAAAATAAAAACGGGAAAAAGTGGAACGTTGTAGAAAAATCCAAAATTCGAAAGAGTTACAATATAAAAGAATTGTTGGTAGTCTAACTGTTAGAAATATTACGTGCGAGAAAGTAAATTTATTGCCTTAGGACATTAATATTTTTGTTTAAACTATTTTTCTAAAATGAAATTATGAAAAACTATTTTTTTTTTATAAATTTGCATTATTTGCTTGTCTGCGTTTTTTTACTTGCAATTCGTTTTGATAATGGTTATAATCGCACGACATATGTGACAGGCTAATGTATGTTCAGTAGATTTAGATAATGATTTGTGATAACTCATAAAAATCATGAAAGTTTATATTATAAATACATGCTTGTATAAAAGTAAGCTAAGTGGAGCTCTTAGTTTTCTTAATAATAGTAAAAAAACCACAGCTGCTATGTATTTTTTCCTGTCAGTATTCCTCATTCTTATTATGAATATTTTAATTAAGCTGAAGGAAAAAATCTTATATCTGACTAGCCCGCTATTTTCACATTTTTGTTTAAAAAGAGTTCAAACCTTCATATACTTTCCAAAGCTTGTTTGATCTCTCTCTCTCTCTCATCTCACTCATCTCTCTCCTCTCTCTCTCTCTCTCTCTCTCTTTTGGGGCTACATGAATATACCTTGAGGAATAACATGCTAATTGTTAAAAATAAAGGAGATTCTGTACACATTTTCCTTTTAAGTTGTAATTATGAGGAAATTCTCTTTTTTTTTTAACCTGATGCTCACCACCAATTTCAGATCTCCCACTCCTCATCTCCTCTCTCGTCTCTCTCTCCCTTGCCAAAGATTACACTTTTTATTTATGCATGATATGTTGGTGTGGATATTATTCCTGTTGCTAAACTAACCGTTTTTTGCTTACTTTGATGCATTCAATTTCGATATTACTTCTTTTTAAGAATAAACTATGCCTTGGAACACCCGTTAAATGACAATAAAAATTTTCGAGGGAGTAAGATCAATTCCCAAAAAACTCATGCGGCTGTTTTGCTTTTGTTCTGTTCAGTATCTGGAACAAACTTAATTATTAAAGGGGAAATTCAAATGGGATTACAGCGTAATTTTGCTGCTGCGATTTTTTTTCAATATCATTTGTAATATTGAAATTTGATATGATTAACAAAATCTTCGTGACATGAAAACTCTCCTTAGTTCTATGTATGTTTATTAAGCTAAATGGTTCTAAAT
>NC_090751.1:41820340-41830340 GCF_036898095.1 Palaemon carinicauda
ACAAAATCTACGTGACTTTAACTATATGTTTATTAAGCTTTCTGGTTCTAAATGTAGTATATGTATCAAACAAAACTGGGGTTTTAAATTTGCGAGTTAATTAGTACGGTGGTCATTGGTGTTCCTATAAAAGAATGTACAGCCGATAGGATGAAGGAAAATGAAAACGGAAAAAAAAAGAAAATCTTCAACGACATAAAAAGCAGACTTTTCTTCGCAGAACTTTCCAATATGAAGCAATTAAAAAGGATTCATGAAATAAAGATTAGATTTTAAGAAAACCTTCAAGTTTTGATAAAACTAAAACAAATTAAACACCATCTTCCGTTCAATAGTTGCTACAAGAAGAATGTAGTAAAAAAGATATGGAAGATTGAAGTCATCCTTCTCTCTCTCTCTCTCTCTCTCTCTCTCTCTCTCTCTCTCTCTCTATTTATAAAAATTCCCAATATGAGCTGGAGATGAGGAGATTGTCTTTCTGATGTGAATCAAGTTGGAAGTTGTGGAGAGACTGATTACAATTCGACGAGTCGAGAATTGATAGTTGACAGTTTAACGGAAGGGTGCCGGCGCTCCAATAATTACAGATATAACTCACAGGTAGCCAGCTGATGAGGTTTTCTTGGAATATATAATCAGTAGGTAGTAAGTTGGGCAGGGCACCAGCCGCCCATTGAAATACTACCGCTAGAGAGTTATGGGGTCCTTTGACTGGTTAGACAGTACTACAGTGGATCCTTCTCTCTGGTTACGGTTCTTTCCCTTTGCCTACACATACACCGAATAGTCTGGCCCTATTCTTTATAGATTTTCCTCTGTCCTCATACACTTGACAAGACTGAGATTATCAAACAATTCTTCTTCAGCCAAGTGGTTAACTACTGCACTGTAATTGTTCAGTGGCTACTTTCCTCTTGGTAAGGGTAGAAGAGACTCTTTAGCTATGGTAAGCAGCTTTTCTAGGAGAAGGACACTCGGAAATCAAAACCATTATTCTTTAGTCCTTGGTAGTGCCATAGCCTCTGTACCGTGGTCTTCCAATGTCTTGGGTTAGAGTTCTCTTTGTTGAGGGTACACTCAAGCACACTATTCTATCTAATTTCTCTTCCTCTTGTTTTGTTAATGATTTTATAGTTTATATAGGAAATGTTTATTTTAATGTTGTTACTGCTCTTAGAATATTTAATTTTTGCTTGTTTCCTTTCCTCACTGGGCAATAGGGCTATTTTCCCTTTTGGGGCTCCTGGGCTTAAAGCATCCTGCTTTTCCAACTAAGGTTGTAGCTTAGCAATTAATAATAATAATAATAATAATAATAATAATAATACCAGTACCTGTAGAGATTACTATTGAAATGTTTTATATATTTTATCGGGATGCTGCTATTAAAAAGGCATTTTCACCCCTATAATTCTCAATTATAAGGTGAAATAGTTTTCAGAAACAAAAATAGCTAAAAAAAATTACTTAAAGTTACAGCGGCCCCATGGCCCCCAACTGCTTTGGTTATGTTATCGACACCGTCCCCCCTCTTTCTTTGAATTGCTGAATTCGCACATGTCTTCCCAATTATGCCCAGGTATATCAACACCCCGCCTGCTTGGTACTTTGAAATCTATTAATTATATACAGTTTAAACGATTAAAGGTTTAAAGCTCATTCATGAATGGGAGAGGCAAGAGATAGAACAATGTCCTAAAGGGCCACCACGTATACACATGATCAGCGCCCAAACACCTTCTCCACCAAAAATAGGACCAGGGAGGGCTAGGTAATGGCTCCTACAACACCCATCCCTAGCTCATAAGGATGGTGAGGTTATGACTACCAATGAAAACTTTCGACGACCCGAACTTCCGATCCTCTAATCAATGAATCAGATACGTATATTACACACTCTCTCTCTCTCTCTCTCTCTCTCTCTCTCTCTCTCTCTCTCTCTCTCTATAATATATATATATATATATATATATTCATATATATATATATATATATATATTCCTTGTTGGGGTCCCCGGGCTTATAGCATCCTGCTTTTCCAACTAGGGTTGTAGCTTAGCAAGTCATAATAACACTAACAATAATAATAATAATAATAATAATATATATACATATATATATATATATATATATATTATATATATATATATGTATATATGTGTGTGTGTGTGTGTGTGTGTACAGGATATATATATATATATATATATATACAGTATACATATATATACATATGTATATATATATATATAGATATATATATATGTAAATATATATATATATATATATATATACTGTATCATATATATATATATATTGTGTGTGTTTGTGAAAATTTAAGATTCATCAGCAAATTATGTTGCATTTTCCTTTTGCAACAAAAAATAAAGGGTATTATGAGATCCCATATGATTTTATAGATAGACATATACATTTTGTTCAACAATGAATCCATCATGATTTGGTTTTCCAAGTAATTAAAAGAAATTCCTCTGTAAACTGTGCCTTATCAAATCTCAATAGCATATCATATCATTTTGTATCACATTAATGGCTCAAAATAATACCTGGAATTCAAAATTTCTTTTTATATAGCTGACAGTCCTTAAAATAGGATTAAATGGAGCTTAAAACGAATATATAAAGTAGGCTACCTCTAAGGAAAGAAATACAGTTTATAGATTCTCATAAAAAGATATAGAAACTTAGAAATATATAAACATAATAGTTTGTTAGAATGCACATTAATAATGACACCTAGAAGTTTTATTCCAGCTGTTACCAAGTTGTGGAATGATCATCCTAATCGGGTGGTTGAATCAGTCGAACTTCAAAAGTTCAAAGTTGGAGCAAATGCTTTTTTGTTGACCAGGTCGGACATGAGTCTTTTTATAGTTTATTTATGACATATTTGTTTTTGATGTTGTTAATAGTTTTATATATGAAATGTCTGTTTTGACGTTACTTATTTTAGAATGATTTATTGTTAATTTGTTCTCTTCATTTATTTATTTCCTTATTTCCTTTCCTCACTGGACTATTTTTCCCTATTGGGGGCCCCTGGGCTTGTAGCATCTTGCTTTTCCAACTAGGGTTGTGGCTTGGATAGTATTAATAATAATAATAATAATAATGAACGTGTAAGAATCGATAAAATGGATATAGCCTGAAAATTTAAAAGATATGAAATAACAAATTGAATTAACCTGCAATAGTGCATTACCCATTCCTCCTTTCAATGAAATGCCTTCTTTTCCTTCCCCAGTAATGAACAGATCATGTAGCAAGCGATGTGCAATTTGGAATGTCCGTAGAAAGCGTTATCTACACCTCATTTCCCTTATAACGACTAGCAAGGCGGTGGTGTTTATCACCCGAAGAAAAGGGCATTATAAAAGCCAGCCTCACAACACTCGTAAACGCCAATATATGAAAGGGGGAAGAAGAGCAGTTAAGCGCAATGAACACTACTAAAGATAACTCAACTTTCCATAAATGTTTTGGATGGCTGCTATGTCTTCTCAGCTATGGATACTTGAGCAGAGATGTTGATGAGATTGGGAGAAAGTGTGAGGAAAGGTTTCAAAGGAAGTCAAGCCAGCTAAAATGATAATGCTTTATGTTGGAAATATTAAAACGTTGTTTAGATTCGGATTTCATGGTGGGATTTTGTGTCCAGTGAAGTATGGAATATAGCAAGGAGTGAATAACTTTTAATGGTTCGTAAAACGAAACATTTTCTTAGACTACGAACAGATATTGGTTGTGTATGAGTATTATTATGAGGGAAGGACTATTATTATTATTGCAAAATTACCAAACTGTAAAAAAAAAAAAAAAAAAAAAAAAAACTGAAGAAGGACTGAATAAACGAGTATACGATAAACCATGAGGATATAACTAGAAACACCTCTTAATGAAGTATAGATTAAGAATAAAACAACAGCCACTGAGTCTTCTAATCCGGTATTACAAGTTTCTTCCAATTAATGTAAGAACGGACGCTAGAATAAAATGCCCTGGACAAAGATTTTAGTATTTTTTTCTCGATATATAAACAAACATATTTTCCGTTTTTAGCAGGAGACATTTAAGCTGGATTTCACTAATTAGTTAAAAGATTAGATAAATATCTGTACACATATTTGGTGACATATTGGAATTTCCTTAATTCACAGAGGCGGGAAAACATATGTGAA
The DNA here is from genome assembly GCF_036898095.1 of Palaemon carinicauda. Classification (NCBI taxonomy): domain Eukaryota; kingdom Metazoa; phylum Arthropoda; class Malacostraca; order Decapoda; family Palaemonidae; genus Palaemon; species Palaemon carinicauda. Next base: position 41,824,537 of record NC_090751.1, read on the forward strand.
TATTACTGGGTGTTTCTTCTGGATAGTCAGGCCTTCTCCATCATGAGGCTTACTACTACATAGTATACTAGGAGTTTTATTCCATCTGTGACCGAGCTGTGGAATGATCCTCCTATTCCGGTAATTGAATCGGTGGAACTTCAAAAGTTCAAACTTGCAGCAAATGCTTTTATGTTGAACAGATTGACATAAGTCTTTTTATAGTTTATATATGACATATCTGTTTTGGTGTTGTTACTGTTTTGAAATGATTTATTGTTATTTTTTTTTCATCACTTATTTATTTCCTTATTTCTTTTCTTCACTGGGCTATTTTTGCCTGTTGCATCTTGCATTTCCAACTAGGGGTGTAGCTTGTCTAGTAATAATGTATATATATACACACATATACATACACACACACACACACACATATATATATATATATATATATTATATCATCATCACCATCATCAGCTGCAGCCGTAACTAGATAACTGCATGACAAAGGCCTCAGACATGTCCTTCCACTTGCGTCTGTTTAAGGTTTTTCTATTTCAGTTTATATTAGAAAATTTTCTTAGATCGTTAATTCATCGTTTTCTTTCCTGCCTTGGCTTCTTTTGCAATATCTAGGGACTCATTCTATTATTCTTAATGTCCATCTATTATCTGTCATTCTCATTTTTCTGCCTATGCTGATAAATTAGAAATTCTACATGGATTACCTAAATCACCCCAACCTAATGTGGAATTCATATCTAGGATATGCAATTAACATCAAGAAATAAAATTGCATTATTTCATTTACGATGTGGGGGTGTACCGTATAATAGCTAAAATATGTACCATTTAAATTTCATTGTAAGATTAGCAATGTGAGAAAAATGAAATTAGAAACTTAATTTGATATATTCCAAACTACTACTTTTCACCAAACAAAAGTGTAGACGAGAGAGAGAGAGAGAGAGAGAGAGAGAGAGAGAGAGAGAGAGAGAGATTCTTTTCAAAACAGTGAATTTGATCCATGGCTGCATGATGAAGAGAGACGAGCATACCATTTTATTTGTTTACCAAGTCATTAAATCAGTCGGATTTTTCCGCAAAAATGTCAAACCTCAGTAATGGAATGTCCTATTTAATGATAGCAATACATCGCTTCATTTGAACGATACTATGTCAATATACCATAGCATTAATGTCATATGTAATTATAATTATCATCAAAATTCAACATTACTATATATATATATATATATATATATATATATATAAATATATGTATATATATGTGTGTGTGTATGTATTCAAATAAGCCGTATATATTTTTGATACATTAATGTCTGGATTCTCTTAACGACCTCGGGATCAGAGCCCCAGGTGAAATCACACAAAGACAAGAGCTTGTGACCGGCCGGGAATCGAACCCTGGTTGGCAAGCTTGTATAGACAGTGACTAAGGTGAAATCACACAAAGACAAGAGCTTGTGACCGGCCGGGAATCGAACCCTGGTCGGCAAGCTTGTATAGACAGTGACTGAGGCGAAATCACACAAAGACAAGAGCTTGTGACCGGCCGGAAATCGAACCCTGGTCGGCAAGCTTGTATAGACAGTGACTAAACCACAAGCTCTTGTCTTTGTGTGATTTCGTCTGGGGCTCTGATCCCGAGGTCGTTAAGAGAATCCAAACATTAATGTATGAAAAATATATATGGCTTATTTGAATATGAAAAACACGTCTAAATGAGCAAAATTTATCATATGTATATATATATATATATATATATATACACACACACACACACACACTTATATTTGAATATAAAGTCAAATGTTTATTTTAGCCACATATACTGAATGTGCCTGTTACAGTCACAATGCCTTCATAGTTTCTCGTATTTCTCATACTTTTTAGATGCGCTTATCACTAATAGGGGCTGGAACATATTAAAAACAAATATCATATAATAGCTGAATGGCCTCCCTAGTGCAAGGATCCTACTATATTACTGGCATTCATGAATTAGAATACAAGAGAAAACTATATGTATTCACAGAATCCAATGCCTTAGTGATATTGAAAATCCCGCGGTAAAGGTTAGAGTAAGGTTATAGTAAACCTACTTGGTTAATAAGTCACAGTTATTTTTGGTTTCATATTGAAAATATTTTTATGATTTCAACTGTTCGTGTTTTTATTGAAAAGAGAGAGAGAGAGAGAGAGAGAGAGAGAGAGGAGAGAGAGAGAGAGAGAGAGAGAGATTTTAAATTGCATAACACCAACTACCATCTAGGAGTCCTCATCGGGGATGAATATCAAATAAAACTAATATGCTCGCGAACGGAGGGTACCAAGACAGAAAATCTTCAGGGTAACATTAATTTGTAGTTTGCAATGTCAGTAGACACCATCTCCAATGATGGCAGACTATTTAGCTCTAAGTGAGCTCATATCAACGCGTAAGGCCCAGATGCAACAGCTGGGACTCTGCAACATTCTCTCTCCTCTTAACTGTTTGCGTGTTGCCTTATTGTCTACGTTCTGATTGGCTATATAACCAAGATTTATTAACACCATTCGAAAGCCTTGTCAGAATCTGCACATTGAACTTGTAGGTCTAAGGCCTTCATTAAGGGCTGTGATTAAAATGTTTGTACAGTATGACGAGCTGCACATGCGAGGAAGAATTATAATGAATTTTTAGTTATGTACTATTTTTAAAGGTAATAATTTGCATGAAAATTGAACATATACCATGGGTGTGCTAATTATAGAATTGCATTACAAATGAACAGCAAAGGTGATCAGAATTCATTAATCTCGGAATATGTTTATGAATACAGTTCCATTGAGTTGGACCCGTCAAGATTTGGCAATAGGGATTTTTATGAGCTTGATATTTCAAATTTTTGAGCATTTTATCGTTTGTAATTTTTACAAAAGAAATCAACAATCAATGATTTTATATGAATTGATATTTGAGATTAATTCATCATCTTAGATTCAAGAGTATACGACTATAACCTAATACAAACACCTCTTATATTGTAAATAATCAAGTCGATTGTTTAAACATATTGATAGAGAATCATACATTAAATGGAAGATTTTTTTTTTTTTTTTTTTTCTGTTCGAGTTTGTCTCCGTATCACACCTGCATTTATTCTGAATTAAACCTCATATTCATGTGAGTTTTAACCGATACGTAAGACTATGATGCATTTTCCGTTGAAAAAGCACGTTTGAAAACTTTTATTACTATCCATGCAACAAAAGGTCTATTTTAGAATGAAGAAGATATATATCTCGTCTTTTCCGATAATTGTTGTAAACCAAATCTTGCCGATTTCTAAGCAACATAAGGTTCTACTAAAGTTATTCCCTTATGTTCAGTATTAAGTTATGAATATATTTTATAATCAGGTTCACCTAATATATATATATATATATATATATATATATATATATATATATATACAGTATGTATATATATATATATAGTATATATATGTATATATATATATATATATGTATATGTATATATATATATATATATATATGCCAGATACTGGTGCAATGTAAAGTGATTATTCTTATAAATTTCTCTTTGCAGCAAACTAAGTATAACAAGCGAATGTAAAAGGCTTAAACGTCTTAAAAGTAGAAGAAAAAAAAGAACCTCTTCACTTCATTAACGTATCTGATTTAACTTTACCATTAGAAATATCAATTTTAGTTATCGTTAACATGAGTTAATGCTGCAACAATTTCTTTTAAGCAAAGCATTTTGAGTCAAGCTGTTCGGCAGCATCTTAGAGTGCATTTTTAAAGAAATTATGTTAAAAGATCGCTTTTCTTCAAAAATTTTCTTTGTTTAAAAGTGAGTTTTATAATAATCCTAGAAGGTTACACAGTATTTTCCATTATGTTCCCATTATTTGTTTCAACTCCTCTGTAGTAAAAGTAATATTCTAAATTTTCCCTTATGTTCCCAATATTTGTTTCAACTCCTCTGTAGTAAAAGTAATATTCAAAATTTTCCCTTATGTTCCCAATATTTGTTTCAACTCCTCTTTAGTGAAAGTAATGTTCTAAATGTTCCCTGATTTTCCCAATATTTGTTTCAAACTCCTCTTTAGTGAAAGTAATGTTCTAAAATTTCCCTCATGTTCCCGTTATTTGTTTCAACTCCTCTTTAGTGAAAGTAATGTTCTAAAATTTCCCTCATGTTCCCGTTATTTGTTTCAACTCCTCTTTAGTGAAAGTAATGTTCTAAAATTTCCCTCATGTTCCCGTTATTTGTTTCAACTCCTCTTTAGTGAAAGTAATGTTCTAAATTTTCCTCGTGTTCCCAATATTTGTTTCAACTCCTCTTTAGTGAAAGTAATGTTCTAAAATTTCCCTCATGTTCCCGTTATTTGTTTCAACTCCTCTTTAGTGAAAGTAATGTTCTAAAATTTCCCTCATGTTCCCGTTATTTGTTTCAACTCCTCTTTAGTGAAAGTATTGTTCTAAATTTTCCCTCGTGTTCCCAATATTTGTTTCAACTCCTCTTTAGTGGAAGTAATGTTCTAAAATTTTCCCTCATGTTCCCAATATTTGTTTCAACTCCTCTTTAGTGAAAGTAATGTTCTAAATTTTCCCTCATGTTCCCAATATTTGTTTCAACTCTCTTTAGTGAAAGTAATGTTCTAAAATTTCCCTCATGTTCCCGTTATTTGTTTCAACTCCTCTTTAGTGAAAGTAATGTTCTAAATTTTCCCTCGTGTTCCCAATATTTGTTTCAACTCCTCTTTAGTGAAAGTAATGTTCTAAAATTTCCCTCATGTTCCCGTTATTTGTTTCAACTCCTCTTTAGTGAAAATAATGTTCTAAATTTTCCCTCATGTTCCCATTATTTGTTTCAACTAATTTTTAGTGAAAGTAATGTTCTAAAATGTTCCCTGATTTTCCCAATATTTGTTTCAACTCCTCTTTAGTGAAAGTAATGTTCTAAAATTTTCCTCATGTTCCCGTTATTTGTTTCAACTCCTCTTTAGTGAAAGTAATGTTCTAAAATTTCCCTCATGTTTCCGTTATTTGTTTCAACTCCTCTTTAGTGAAAGTAATGTTCTAAATTTTCCTCGTGTTCCCAATATTTGTTTCAACTCCTCTTTAGTGAAAGTAATGTTCTAAAATTTCCCTCATGTTCCCGTTATTTGTTTCAACTCCTCTTTAGTGAAAGTAATGTTCTAAATTTTCCCTCGTGTTCCCAATATTTGTTTCAACTCCTCTTTAGTGAAAGTAATGTTCTAAAATTTCCCTCATGTTCCCGTTATTTGTTTCAACTCCTCTTTAGTGAAAGTAATGTTCTAAATTTTCCCTCGTGTTCCCAATATTTGTTTCAACTCCTCTTTAGTGAAAGTAATGTTCTAAATTTTCCCTCATGTTCCTGTTATTTGTTTCAACTCCTCTTTAGTGAAAGTAATGTTCTAAATTTTCCCTCGTGTTCCCAATATTTGTTTCAACTCCTCTTTAGTGAAAGTAATGTTCTAAAATTTCCCTCATGTTCCCGTTATTTGTTTCAACTCCTCTTTAGTGAAAGTAATGTTCTAAATATTTCCCTCGTGTTCCCAATATTTGTTTCAACTCCTGTTTAGTGAAAGTAATGTTCTAAAATTTCCCTCATGTTCCCGTTATTTGTTTCAACTCCTCTTTAGTGAAAGTAATGTTCTAAATTTTCCCTCGTGTTCCCAATATTTGTTTCAACTCCTATTTAGTGAAAGTAATGTTCTAAAATTTCCCTCATGTTCCCGTTATTTGTTTCAACTCCTCTTTAGTGA
>NC_090751.1:41835340-41850340 GCF_036898095.1 Palaemon carinicauda
TTCCCTCGTGTTCCCTATATTTGTTTCAACTCCTCTTTAGTGAAAGTAATATTCTAAATTTTCCCTGATGTTCCCAATATTTGTTTCAACTCCTCTTTAGTGAAAGTAATGTTCTAAATTTTCCCTTATGTTCCCATTATTTGTTTCAATGCCCCTTTAGTAAAAGTAATATTCTAAATTTTCCCTCATGTTCCCATTATTTGTTTCAACTCCTCTTTAGTGAAAGTAATGTTCTAAATTTTCCCTCATGTTCCCATTATTTGTTGCAACTCCTCTTTAGTAAAAGTAATATTCTAAATTTTCCCTCATGTTCCCAATATTAGTTGCAACTCCTCTTTAGTGAAAGTAATGTTCTAAATTTTCCCTCATGTTCCCATTATTTGTTTCAACTCCTCTTTAGTGAAAGTAATATTCTAAATTTTCCCTTATGTTCCCATTATTTGTTTCAACTCCTCTTTAGTAAAAGTAATATTCTAAATTTTCCCTCATATTCCAAATATTTGTTTCAACTCCTCTTTAGTAAAAGTAATATTCTAAATTTTCCCTCATGTTCATATTATTTGTTTCAACTCCTCTTCAGTAAAAGTAATGATCTAAATTTTCCCTTATGTTCCCATTATTTGTTTCAACTCCTCCTTAGTAAAAGTAATATTCTAAATTTTCCCTTGTGTTCCCATTATTTATTTCAACTCCTCTTTAGTAAAAGTAATATTCTAAATTTTCTCTCGTGTTCCCATTATTTGTTTCAACTCCTCTTTAGTAAAAGTAATAGTCTAAATTTTCCCTCGTGTTCCCAATATTTGTTTCAACTCCTCTTTAGTAAAGGTAATAGTCTAAATTTTCCCTCGTGTTCCCATTATTTGTTTCAACTCCTCTTTAGTGAAAGTAATATTCTAAATTTTCCCTCGTGTTCCCATTATTTGTTTCAACTCCTCTTTAGTGAAAGTAATATTCTAAATTTTCCCTCATGTTCCCAATATTTGTTTCAACTCCTCTTTAGTAAAAGTAATATTCTAAACTTTCCCTTATGTTCCCATTATTTGTTTCAACTCCTCTTTAGTAAAAGTAATATTCTAAACTTTCCCTTATGTTCCCATTCTTTGTTTCAAATCCTTTTTAGTAAAAGTAATATTCTAAATTTTCCCTCGTGTTCCCATTATTTGTTTCAACTCCTCTTTAGTAAAAGTAATAGTCTAAATTTTCCTTCGTGTTCCCAATATTTGTTTCAACTCCTCTTTAGTAAAGGTAATAGTAAATTTTCCTTCGTGTTCCCATTATTTGTTTCAACTCCTCTTTAGTAAAAGTAATATTCTAAATTTTCCCTCGTGTTCCCATTATTTGTTTCAACTCCTCTTTAGTGAAAGTAATATTCTAAATTTTCCCTCATGTTTCCAATATTTGTTTCAACTCCTCTTTAGTGAAAGTAATATTCTAAATTTTCCCTCATGTTCCCAATATTTGTTTCAACTCCTCTTTAATAAAATTAATATTCTAAACTTTCCCTTATGTTCCCATTATTTGTTTCAACTCCTTTTTAGTAAAAGTAATATTCTAAAAAACATCCGCGTAATCTACAATTTGAAATGTATTTTTCCTTTTGTTTTATTACCAATTATACATAAAACATAGTTGCTTATATGCATAAAACGATTATTAATTAGAACTTATAACATCCTATGGAGGCTTTTTAAAGTTACACAAGGTAAAGGAGGAAATGTATTTTAAATGGCAATTTTTTTCGACTTTTCAAAAAGTGAAAATGATTTCCATCGGAAATGGCCAATACATTTTATAGACAAAATTTGGCCCTGCTGACAGTTAAATGATGGTTAGCTATTGATTGGTTATTTGAGTGAATTAACGGGTGTGTGTGGGAGGTTTCATCCATCTATAGAATATGGGAAAATCATTTTAATGAATTTATCAGGGTATGGGCTCTATAACTGTACGCTTTTGTTTAGTTCTATATATTGGTATTTGAATAATATTATTTTTGATTAACGGTTTAAAGCCCCTTGTTGATGAGAAAAATGTTCAGCTTCAACTATCAGTGCATAACAATAACTGATTTTGTTAGTTGGAGTAATACATGATTTCAAATGAATAATGTATCATTGGCATTATTTTCAAAATCGTTATGATTATAAACTACGATTAAGACTATATACGTCATATTATGGATAGCAAAATATCTTTTTTATCAAAAAAAAATAGCATTTAATTACAATGACATTATCTTGAAGTTATCTTGAAGTATACGCTGAAAATATTTGACAGAGATGGTGTGCTACAATATTAATTCTGGAATCAATCGTTATACCAGTCTCTGCAAAACCTTTTTCGTTGTTTTCAATCGGAATTTACACCTCAGAAGAGATTCCAACAAGATATAAAGGATATCGCATGGATTAAGCATTCGGTCGCCCTCAGGTAACTGCGTCGTATGTATGCGATCGTATAAAAAAAATATAAAAAGTTCATGCTAAACAATATTATTCTTTAAGAATTTTGAATACTGAAACAGGATCAGTATTAGGAAATTATGTTGCCTTCATTGGAGAAATATGCTTTGTTTACGTTTACAGCCCCATAACAGCCAATTTCTAAGGTCTATTACCAAATGATGATGCCCACATTGGAGACATGCTTGGTTTACTTTTACAGCCCAGAAAAAACCAATTTCCAAGATCAGTATTATCAAATGATGGTGCCTACATCGGAGACATATGCTTTGTTTACTTTTACAGCCCAGAAACAGCCAATTTCCAAGATCAACATTAGCAAATGATGGTGCCTACATTGGAGACATGCTTTGTTTACTTTTACAGTCCAGAAACAGCCAATTTCCAGGATCAGCATTAACAAATGATGGTGCCTACATTGGAGACATATGCTTTGTTTACTTTTACAGTCCAGAAACAGCCAATTCCCAGGATCAGCATTAGCAAATGATGGTGCCTACATTGGAGACATATGCTTTGTTTACTTTTACCGCCCAGAAACAGCCAATTTCTAAGATCAGCGTTAGCAAATGATGGTGCCTACATTGGAGACATTAGCTTTGTTTACTTTTACTGCCCAGAAACAGCCAATTTCCAAGATCAGCATTAGCAAAATGATGGTGCCTACATTGGAGACATGCTTTGTTTACTTTTACAGTCTAGAAACAGCCCATTTCCAAGATCAGTATTATTATTATTATTATTATTATTATTACTTGCTAAGCTACATCCCTAGTTGGAAAACCAGGATGTTATAAGTTCAGGGGCCCCAACAGGAAAAATAGTCCAGTGAGGAAAGGAAACAAGGAAAAATTAATATTTCCTATATAAACTATACAAAACTTTAACAAAAAAGGGGGAAAAGAAATTAGATAGAATATTGTGGCCGAGTGTACCCTCAAGCAAGAGAACTCTAACCCAAGAGACAGTGGAAGACCATGGTACAGAGGCCGTGGCACTACCCATGACTAGAGAACAATGGTTTGATTTTGGAGTGTCCTTCTCCTAGAAGAGCTGCTTAACATAGCTAAAGGGTCTTTTCTACCCTTACCAAGAGGAAAGAAGCCCCTGAACAATTAAAGTGCAGTAGTTAACCCCTTGGGTGAAGAATAATTGTTTGGTAATCTCAGTGTTTTCAGGTGTATGAGGACAGAGGAGAATATGTGAAGAATAGACCAGACTATTCGGTGTATGTGTAGACAAAAGGAAAGTGAAGCGTAACCATAGAGAAGGATCCAATGTAGTACTGTCTGGTCAGTCAAAGATCCTCATAACTCTCTAGTGGTAGTATCTCAACGGGTGGCTGGTGTCACAGCCAATTTCCAAGATCAGTATTAGCAAACGATGTTTCCTATATTGGAGATATATATATATGCTTTGTCCTCTTTCACAGGCCAGACACAAGCAATTTCCAACACAACCGTGGAGCATCGCATATTATGCTTGTGAATCCACTCGAACACCGCTAATGCTTCCATATGGCCACTCAATAAATCATCCTTCGCGTAGCTGTGGACATCAACGGTACCTGTCAATAAAAAACGGCGATTTATCATTGCCATTCATCAGTTCGTTTCCTGCATCACGCTGGACAAAATGTTCCATAAATAAATCGTTCGAATTCATTTGAACCTGCGGCTTTTTTATACGAAAATCAATCTATATTTGATGTGGAATACGTAATGATTATTACGTCACAGATTATGAAATATGTCATTCATGTGGCCTATGCGGTCGCAAAGGCACAAGCAATTCAATTACATTGGATGGTCATATTTGAAAAACCTTTAGCTATGGCGATGGACAACAATGTATAATCGTGGATATCATACGCATCATCATTCACTGGAGCAAAAATGGTTCTTTTTAGACTCAGAAAGTAGTGGTTTCATACTCTACTACTTATATGGTACTATTTGTTTTTCATTCAAATATATATATATATATATATATATATATATATATATATATATATATATATATATATATATATATATATATTTATGAATATATATATATATATATATATATATATATATATATATATATATATATATATATATATATAGGTATATATATACACACACATATATATATATATATGTAATATATATATATATATATATATATATATATATATATATATATATATATATATACACGTATGTATGTGTTTGTGAATATTAGTATATATGGTATATATAGCTATATATACATATATATATTTGTATATACTGTATATATACATATAATTATATGTATATATATATATATATATATATATATATATATATATATACAGTATATGTATATATATACATATATATACATATATTTATATATACATATATATATACATTTATGGTATATATTTTATTACACTTACATAAATGCATCATTAGATATGACCGTGCTGGCAAAGGTAATCAAATAGGATTACAAAAGCGTTCCATTTCAATGGAAATCTCTTCATCATGAGTCATTACTACAAGTATTATAGAACTTACTTTTCAGCAATTATTTCTTAGTTTAAGTGAACATTTATATGAAATCTGTAAATACATAACAAATAATTCAGTTACACCATAAAAAATCTATATAAACTAACCGATAAAAAGTTCAGTAATTTTTCTATTAAAAAAAGAAATCTAAATTCTCAACAAATATCCTAAAATTAATGACTCTACTCAAACTTAATAGAAAGACCCATAACTGGTCCCACTCTCTGTCACTACACTGAAATGTTACTTTTGATTTCTAATTCCAGGAGAAATCACCAAACGTTAGAGCTTCCAGCCATGATAATGAAATTCCATCATCAGATAATGGTAGAATATAATTCAAAACGAACGCTCCACTTTGATCTACTGACGACTCATCACATATCCATTAACGTATTTAACCAGAAATCTAATATTCCGGAGGAATTTTTTCTTCCATCCGGGTCTTCCATTCAATAACTCATTACCATTAAAGGACTAGAAATTACGATGGTATCAGAGACGGTAATTCACCTAATCATCTCAGATTCAGACTTAATGAACGTCATTTCATATAAAAAGTCCGTTCGTCTTCTGGGGACGAGAGTGCATCGGAACTCCGTCCAGAAGGGAGACAGATAATTCAATTATTCGTCAGATGATAGGATATCAGAAAAGCCTTAATTACCCGATATCTTGCTGGAAACGTTGAGAGGAAATGTCGCGTTGTTATGGTGTTAATGGGTGATGTTAAATACTTTCTAACTGTTATGGACATTTAGAACTTTGGTTAATGTTTCTAAAAGAAAGTTTACTATTTTAATTGGATCAAATGTTTAAGATAGGATTTAGGATTTCTCCAACTTGTTAACTCATGAACTTACAAATATAGAAATATTTAGTTAGATATTCTTATAAATAAGCAATAATTTAGTAATCCGGAGTAATAGCACTATATACACTCTGGCACGGGTGTATTTGATTGTGTATGATACAGGTATGAGTCGATTGAACTTCCCATTTTCTTCATGTCGAAGTTATAATCTAACCCGTAATTTTTAACATAATTCAATTCTTAGTCTCATGAAAATTTTACATTGAATGTACTATGACTCCATCATTTTTACAACAGAATAATGAACCTTTTTCACCATACGTGTCCCTTAAATGTGAAATACCCTTAGCTAGTTGTGATCTTCTATAGGTCAAAAATAATAATTATGATCAGCTTAACCGAAAGCTATTTAAAACCGCCTGATAGAGTAAGTGATTTTTCCATAATTTATGTAACCTAGCAAAACAATCATCATTCACTTCCTTCTACCAACGACGGCATAAATATTACCATGTAATAGGTCCTCGGTTTTGCCCCGTGCTATCTTTGTCTTACATTTTTACAGCTAAACCGAGTCTAATATTTGCTGTTTGTTCTTTTCAAAAGTCACAACTGTTAAACTGTATTCATTTCTGATTTTTTTTTCTTTTTTTTCTTTTTTTTCGGTTATATTATGTTTCTTTATTCGACTAAATCGTTTGACACTGATAAAGGAATAGTTGGTATCCCTTAAAGTGTCCTGATCGAGATATAAGAGCATCCTTTCATTGCCTATTGAATCTGGCCTCGGTTTTAACCTTACCATGATTAGTAAAAACAAATGGAAATTAAAGGATTGTTCATAGTATCATCGTAACGAGTCGAACTGTAATCTTAGTTGGAAAAGAATGTTGTAAACCTATAAGCCCTAATAAGGAATGTACCTAAGGTCTGCAGAGACACAGAGGAGTAAAGTGCAAATCTGTAAAATAGATAACAACATTACGTAAAGTATCAGATGGACTACAAAATGAGATTATATAAACCATCTACAAAAACAATTGCAGCAATCCTAATCTGATTAAGTTCCACCGTTTGAATGACTTCTGTTGAAAGATAATGTTTGCTATGCCCAAGCAATTACAAGACTTCTGTATTGGCTCATTTATGATGTATATACTTGCAATCTGATTCAAATGTAATGCCAAAATCTATTACGACATGGCAATGAGTATAAGAAACAGAATTCAACCACTAACTATGATAAGCATAGAAATCGCTGACAATCGGAGAGGCCTCTTTATTATCCTCCTGCATCTGGCCCATGATAGTAAAAACATGTTCAAAGTCTTAAGTCCACAGTAGATTGTGGTAGATGGCACACAAGTAAAAGATTTTATGCCTATTATTGCAAACCTTTATTACTTAAATCTCAGGAATTCTTATATTCAGGACAACATATATGAGAAACTGGGTGTTCATTACTAATATAAGCTGATATCCCACTTCCCCTATGAATGATATTAGCATAATAATATTGGTTCCTTGAACCTAGTAAATCACCAGTTCCTCTACTCCTCATCTTAAAAAAAAAAAAAACCTATTTATGTTACACAATTCAGACTCATAACGATACAAAACCTTGAAAATTATATACAGTGGTATCTGTAATTCATATATCGTTCAATCAGTCCTCTATGTTTACTTAATTTAGTCCTCGACATTTTGAAGATATTGGTTTGTTTCAATTAAATGAGAAGATTGAGTACCGTACTTGTTTTCGACAGTCATGGACAAACCGATTTTTTCAATGCAACATTCTAAAGTGGAAAGAATATAGCACATTTCTTTCTAAGCATAAAAGAATTCCTTGAAATCCAACAGGCCATTATCTTTCCTTTCTCTTCAAAACTATGCTCGTAGACATAATATTTATTTCCAATAAGGTAAAATGAACATTTTTATTCTTAAGATATCTTCTAAGCTTTGAAATTATATTATACTTCTTTGAGAAGGCGGATATTCTTGAGCATCATTATCCTAATGATAGAGATGCCTTTGACCCAGAAATTTCTTTGGACGACCCTGTAGAAGTAACTATGTATAATTAGGTAAAATAAAAATTTTGAAAATTTTGAATTCTTTTGCATATTAGTTTTAATTTATTAATAGATTTTTCTTTCTTGTCATTACTAATTAACTCCCTGCCCTTATAATTTTTTCTTTGCATTATCTTTTTATTTCAGACTTGCATAACTCCCTATCCATGACGATGAAATAGATGGCGCGCTGGTCGTTACGGTTGTTGTGGCCTTAGTGGCAACAGGAAATGGTGACGACAAAATGTTTTCTTGCGATGCCTACTGGAGCTTCGGGGATCCAATCCCAGTAAAGAGGTGAGGTTCTGTAGATCCTGTCTGAAATTCTCTTAATCTTACGACCCTTGGTCGAAGATGATACCATACACAAACGTTGATTCTTCCTGGGTCTGGGAACCAAAAGTTGGTTAGCAGACTGTGGCCTAATGCATCACTTTAACTGATTATTCAGGATATCAACCCCACTCCAGGTGCACTTCAACCCTGTATTTTCTTAGATTTTAGTGAAAAGTTTATCCACATTCCAATCACATATCAGGAATTGGCAAAGAATAGATTGAAATAAGCTTTTTATCTACCATGGCACTTCACCTAATTTTGGGGTCACCGATATATATATATATATATATATATATATATATATATATATATATATATATATATATATTTATATATATATATATAAAACTAAAGGGGATTTTTCTTCTCATCGTTCCTCCCTGCCTGAAGAAGGACTCACCCTAGTTTGGCTGGTACTGCTAGGATGCCACAGCCTACCATCCCCATTTTTTTTTTCTAGTATAGGTTTTTAACATAAGTCTATTGAATCAAATGGTGTTTTATAAACAATTTTAAAAACAAAAAAAATCCATACTACTCATAACTTTTTTTTACCACGTAACTCCAATTTTCATACTTCTGGGTAAATTCGTATATCTGATAGGCAACGGCAGAGCCAACCCTTTGCTTCTTACCTTTGCTAATAACCGACAGTATCCTCAGAAATCGCTGGTAACTACGTCATGAGCATTACCGTAAAGGTAAAAAATCGTCCCACTTCCGGAGGGAAAGATTTTAATTTCATGCCTTCTTTACGAGACTCATAAACGGCCGTGTCAGGGCAATGCTCGAAGGGGAGCGGAATAAAGTCCTACACGACGGCCTCTTGAACGTTTTCTTCTTCTTTACAGGGATCCAATTAGATCGGAGAAATTTTTCCAGGCAGCTTTTATCTCTCTCTCTCTCTCTCTCTCTCTCTCTCTCTCTCTCTCTCTCTCTCTCTCTCTCTCTCTCTCTCTCTCTCTCTCTCTGTTTTATTTTGAAGACCATTTTTTTTACTGAGGACTCAAAAGGCAAATTTCCAAATTTCTCATTATGGTTATCTAATAAGTACTTAACAGTTTAGAATCCTTTCTCTATTTTCAATGAAACAGACTAATATTTCACATAATCCCCTGAAGATGTAATTTCATTATCATAGAATTAACTTGATGCATATATATATATACACAGAATATACTATACACATCACACACACGCGTGCACACACACATATACATATATATATATATATATATATATATATATATATATATATATATATATATATATATATATATATATATATATATGTATATATATTTATGCATATATATTTATTTATATATATACATATATATATGTATGTATGTATGTATGTATATATATATATATATATAGTAGACACACACACATAAATGTACATATATATATATATATATATATATATATATATATATATATATATATATATATATATATATGTGTGTGTGTGTGTGTGTGTGTTAGGTAATTGTTTTTTATATATAAGATATCACCAATATGTAATCACTTATCAGTGAAGCATTCAAGCTAAAGAAATCTAATAACATGACATTTGATCTTCAGCTTATGATCAGTTGGTTTCACAGATTATTTACTTCTAGGAAGTTACTTAAGGAATATTTTTTTCAAGGACAAGAACAAGAATACCTACAAATCCACATAAAACAAAACCATTCAGCTATTGGCTTATAAGCAGTAATATATACTACGTTGTCTTTTCTCCTGCTTACTAATAATAGATGAAAGATAATGTTCCAGAAGCCTGTCTGTTAGGTTTAAAGGTTTAAAGGCCACTCATGAATGGCAGAGGTAAGGAACACTGACATTTTGCCCTAGCAAGTAGGACAATGCCATAGAGCAGTGTTTCCCAACCTTTTTTAAATGATTACCCCAAAATTATATTTCCAACTAATCAATTACCCCATTGAACATATACCCGGTAACATCGGATGTTTTTTTTTGCAGCCACCTGATGAACTGTATGGATCATATAGCCCGCTATTGGCTGCTTATAGTTAAGGATCCAAAACAAATGCAAACCTTTCCATTTTAATGGATATCGAAATGAACCATCATCAGTGCAGAATATTCATTGTAACAATATTAATAGATATTATTTAGTAATCACTTTATGTTTGCTCTGGTTTTTCAGTGTGAGGGTTAAGCTTGTGTTGCCTGTGCAATTTTCTCTATTGAGTTTTCCTATAAAATAATTATTGTAGATTTTGTGTATGAATTATGGCAATGATTATGGGAGTGTAAATAACTCAATTTCAGAACATCTTGATTACCTCTAAAATACACGGGTCCATTACCCCACTGGGGTAATTTACCCCAGGGTTGGGAAACACTGCCATAGAGACTGACCGTGTATCATATGATCAGCGGACCTGGTAATGGCTGCAGATGACTCAGCAGGTAGACCTATAGGTTCCCCCCCCCCCTCCCCGTCTTCAGCTCACAAGGATGGTAAGGTTGCAAACACTTAAGAAACTAACGAGTTTATTATCTGAACTATCCTTTCTAGTAACTTTTTATGAAAGTTAGATTTAGATTTAATATCATTACGTCAGTTATTTTTATAGCGAGGGAATTGTGGAAAATACGCGTCATATGAGAAGCTTGTAACATTTGAATTTTACTCATATTCACTTTACACTTATTTAAACATCTTAATTATAAAAAAAAAAAAACAAAAAAAAAAAAAAAACAGGTAAAGTTTTCAAATATTGAAAACTAAATTTATGTGATAATTTTCTTAACCTATGGAATAAAATTTAATGACTCGTTTTTCATGCTTTTACCTTTCTGTTTATGAAAGGAAAATTTCGAATGAAATGAAGTTTTTTCCTGATTTTGTTAGGTTACAAAACCACTATATTGAAAGGCCTTTCTTTGTGAAATTGATATAAGCTACAAGGGTTAGTATAAAGGTTATTTGAAATTTTCACTCAAAGGTATCCAAATTTATATATATATATATATATATATATATATATATATATATATATATATATATATATATATATATATATATATGTGTGTGTGTGTGTGTGTTTGTGTGTGTGTGTGTTTGTGGGTGTGTGTGTGTGTGTGTGTGTAAAAGATGAAGCATATACAATAGAGAAGCATTTTTCTGTTTTTATGGAAAAAAAAAAACATTAAGAAAAGCTTTAAATAGATGAAATACTGTAACTTGTATCGATTGGTGTTGAAAATAGTTTTCCATTTTGAGGGATTTCCATAATAAATAGTAAAATGTAATCAATTTGGCGTCTCCTGTTCTACTATGATGTCACGAAAATTAATCAAAATCGGAATATGAAAAAAGAAAAAAGCATAGGATATAGAACTCTAAGATGAAATAAAAGGAAAAGAAAATGTATTTTTGAAAAACAAACAAAACCAAATGTTGATACTTCAAATAAGATAGTTTTCTCATAAAATATGTTTGCAAAAAATATCCCTTCCATACCTCAGAAGCTTTTAGAGTTACCAAAGATGAATTAATAATTTTCACTTCCAGAATATAAAAATGAAATCCGGGAAGAAGAAAAAATTATGAATATAAATGTTATTGCAAAATAGTTTTCTTAGTAAAAGGATCGGAACTTTCTTCCTAGAACAATATTATTGATTATTTCTTTTGATATATACAGTTTATGGAAATAATATTCGTACCTGTTGTGAGGTATAATGGTATTTGAATTGGTAAAGTAAGACAAAACAATTTAAACAGTTTTATATAATTTTAGAAACAGAATTTTATAATTCTGTTTCTAAAATTATACATCATTAAAATATAGAAGTAAATGTTCTTAAAGGCAAGAGGAATCGTCAAGTTATTAGAAGAATTTCTCCATAGAAAAACAATATATCTACGTAATTGCAAAAATACTTCAATATTATAAAAAAGATAGCAAAAATACTTCAATATTATAAAAAAGATAGCAAAAATACTTCAATATTATAAAAAAGATAGCAAAAATACTTCAATATTATAAAACAGATAGCAAAAATACTTCAATATTATAAAAAAGATAGCAAAAATACTTCAATATTATAAAAAAGATAGCAAAAATACTTCAATATTATAAAAAAGATAGCAAAAATACTTCAATATTATAAAAAAGATAGTAATGTTCAAGTGTTCTTACAGAAAGAAGAGGGAATAAAAAATCTTAAGAGTAAAAATTGAAAAGTGAGATAACAGAATACCGTATATAAGGGCTATTCGAAACTAATAGAAAATAAATCAACGAATCATGAGAAAGTAGTTTGTGACGCCTTTTTCCATATCAAAATACAAGAGAGAACATTTTAGCTATTTTCAGTATCATATTAACAATAAATGTTAGTCAAAAAAAAAAAAAAAAAAAAGAGGAATTTCACAGAGTATTATCCAATTCTGATTCGTAGTTCTCATTCGTACGTGTTTGATGTTTCGCTAACTTCACAAAAAAAAGGTTTGATACAATTTCAGTACAAGATATTTGTCAACATCTAAGTCACATCCTCGTTCGTACCCAAGATTTGCAGAAAACGTCAAGGAAATTTGTTTGTCATTTCACGTTCAGTATGTGGACGACACACTGGATAATTTTCGGTAACACGTGGGGAAGACAGGAAAATTAAATGCAATATTATTTTTAGAATTTTTTTATATATTTTAGGTAAAAACAAAAAACTAGGATGACGAGTCATAAGTAATAACGTTCGATGTAGCAATAAATTAATAAAATAATTACTTTACCAATTAATATGATATTATATTATGAAATGAATGTTTGAACTAAAATAATGAAAAATAAGTAATGCATTTCATACCGTATTTGCATTTATTTCTTTTATTCTGTGACTCTTGAGATATGTAATAGTAAAATCAAACAAATAAAGAACAAGAGATATGAATGCATATGGAAAAAAAGACGAGTAGAGAAAGAGAGAAAGAGCGATGTCATCTTTCCCCCTTTTCCTTAATAACTTCGTGTACAGCCTCTCGAGATTGCCTTTTTTCCCTTCGAGCCACAAGAGCCACCGCTGAGTTGGTCGTTGAGCTGGAGTGTCTATGACATTTTTGAATAGAACAGAGACAAGATTGCACTTTCGTTTAGATCCCATCCTTACAGAATGCAATATACTTACACGTTCCGAACGTTTACAGCTGAAGTAATGCAATATGACTTTAAATGTTTTGAACTCGTGAAAGCAGCGAGAGCGAAATTTGAATCAGGCCGTGTGTATCTTGGTAGTTTTCCACTGGCATTCCCCTACACATGATTCATTCTTACCCCTGGTTGAGTCATAGCCAGCAGGCGCCCGCAGGGATATCTGCACTCAAGCATCGCCCTTCCAGACCTCAGGTATTAATCATTGCCAGCTGTTTTACAAAGAGACAAAAGCCAGAATGATTAGTATTTTGCATTTATTCAGAATCAAGGTAACCCTTTTTTCTAGTTTTTTGTTGTTGTTGATATTTCCTGCCTTTATATATTATGTATTTTCTTTTTTATTTTATATAATGGCAGACGAGTGAAGAACAGTGAAAGTTTACTAGTTTTTCTCTGCTTTATTTCTCTTTTTATTGGGTCATCTTTTGCTAATGTTTCTTATTCTATGTTAAATACATTTTACCAAATAGAAAAGTATAGAATTGTATATTTCAGATAATAAATAATTTAAAACATTAAATCTGGTAAATATATGAGCATTTTCTTGCTTGTGTTTGAAACACATGCTAAAAAACAAATTAACTTGGCAAAATCCGTAATATATAAGAATTACTTTAGCCTTAAGTGTTTCATTATTGTGTCTCTAAGAACACTTATGACTTGATTGTATTCTATTGGAAATTCTACATATGACTAATGACGCAGCTTACAAAACTTATGAGAAACTTCCTAGTATACAAACTATACAGTATTCTATTCTTGTCAAGACGAAAAACATTAAAGTCAGAGTTTATGAACCATCATGGCACATTCTTTTTTAAAGAAGAATAACCAGAATATATATCTCAAATATATAATTTCTTATTTCCATTTAGGTCTTATTTTAAACCAAAATTGGTTGGAAAAGAATGCTACGGCATTCTGCAAGTTTTATGAGTGAATTGTAATGTAATAGATAGGGATGTTAATCCTCAACCAATCTCATTTATACTGTCAGAATCAGTAGTGAGTGAATCAAATATCATAGTAGATATGGTATTAAAATGCCCGTCTTTCTGGGGTTCAAAATGTTAGTAAATTCATTCCCTGAATACAATAAGCTTAGAGGTAGAGGGGCAACACCCTCCAGAGTCCTTCCGTTGTAGGATAGAACCGAGAAAATATGAATATGTTTTTCGTCTACGTTGAAGTAAGAACATCCCCCAAGAATCGAATAATGTGTTAGCATCTTTTTCAATCGATGAATGATATTGATATCAATTTTACATGTAATTAGTGAAATCGATAAATTGAACTCTTGTCCTAAAATGTATAAGCAAATTAAAATCAGTAAATAAATATTTAGTGAAGAGTTCTAGAATGAAAATTTTAGTTCTGCAAATCTAAATAACCATGAATAATGCACAAGTTTAAATATATATAAAAAAACAGGCTGGGTGAATTTTGTGAATATTCACAAAAATTAAATCTAGTTTTCAAAATAACTAATAGACAAAAAAAGAAAGAAAAAAAAAAACCTAAATCTGAGCTTTCCATAAATTCTCTAAGGTGAGTCGGTGTTGTTGGGATTAA
>NC_090751.1:41860340-41865340 GCF_036898095.1 Palaemon carinicauda
CGGAATAGGAAAGGAAAAGAAATCCATTTAGAATCTGCAACAAAGACTTACAACTGTGTGAAATTGGAGAGAAGCTCCTCCGAAAAGTTTCGAATATTCTAAAGGGAAAATGAAACATGTTTAAAAAAGAAAAAAAAATTATATGACAGCAGAGATATCATTAGTATTCCTTAGAGAGACGGAAGCCAGAAACCGTATCAGACTTTTTATCTGAAAGAATTTTGCGAATGCATACTTAGGTTTTCTTCAAAAGAAAAAAAAAATTACTAATAAACCTTATATCTATGCTTTAGAACGTACTGTTATTATAAATCCGTTCTAACTACTTTTCTTAATACAATTTCATTCCATTACCCAATAAACCATGTTACGTATATTATTTGATCAAAGTAAATCAACAATTCTTTAATATTACTGATGAGTAATTATTTCTTTCCTTTCGTTTTTCACTGTAAATCCTGTATTGTGTACACCTTTTATAGGTTTTTAGGGGATGTTTGTTATTCCTATGTTTAGATTGGGGGTAGTCCAACTGTTTCTGTTTCTATTTTTTGGGAGTAACACTTCACATTTTTTCAATTTACAAGTCTTTTAAGTTGCGCGTTTTATTTTAATTTCTTTTATTACTATATATGCAATATTATGCTTAATAGTTCTCCATTTTCTTTCTTCCAAAACAATATTGGTTTATTTTCACTATTTTTAAAGCCGTTAATTACAAAGTCAACTGTGTTCTAAAAATGTGGGTGATATTATTTCTTTCCACATTTACCGTGTCCGCATATAAGCAATGTACAGTTTACTTTACTTTAGTAGTGGATGATTTCCTGTGATAAACTACCTTTCTTCCCAATCGGCTCTCATTTTTTCTGAAAGAAATCTTCATTAGGAGTATGATGAAACGTAAATAACATCTCGTTTTCAAGATAAGTTATAAGTTTATTATTTTATGAATGAAGCCTCTTCACGTTCCTTCTGCTATAATGTCAATTATATTATCTTATAGGTAAATATATAATTTTATTTTGCTGTGAAATTATATTTCATTTGAAATCCAAACTGTTTTTAGGATGCCCATTGCTTGATCAGTCCTCCCTATTCTCTCCTTGAATTCTGTAACTAGCGATCAATTGCTGGTAATAATGTTACTAAATATTTGAAAGAGTTTAATTTGGGTACTATTACTCCTCCGATAAGGAAGTTCATCTGATCACCACTCAGAATCTGCGTGACCTGAGTCTTTCTATGGTTGATCACCATTCCAACCTATCTCCCCTCGAGTACTAACCTATCAATCATCTCCTGCATTTCAGCCACTGTAGAGGCAATTAGAATTACTGTATATCTTCTGTGTATTCAAGATCATATAATCTTTGGTCCTCTTTCCATTGCATGCCATTATACATTTATTGCATTACCTTGTTCATACCATAATCAGTCACCATAATAAACAGTAGAGGGGACAATATTCCACCTTGAAGTACTCCAGTTTTGACTTCAAATACATCTGTAAGACTACCGTCAACCATTACCCTACAAGTTCCACTATGTCAATCCATTATGATGTTTACAATTTTTTTCTGATATCCCGTAGTGCCTTAGATTTTTTTCAACATGCCACGTAAAATACTATCAAATACTTTCTCAAAATCCACAAATAATAAAACAAGAAATAATTTTTAGTTCGCTACACTGTTGAGCTATATGTCGTAGACTAAAAATGTTATCGTCACATCCTCTAGCCTACCTGTTCTGAAACCTGCTTGATCTTTTCGAAGTATTCTGTCTATTACAGTTTATAGTATATATATATATATATATATATATATATATATATATATATATATATATATATATATATATATATATATATATATATATATATATACATTTATATATTATATATATACATATTTATATATATATATATATATATATATATATATATATATATATATATATACATATATATATATATATATATATATATATATATATATATATATATATATATATATATATATATATATATGAGAGAGAGAGAGAGGGAGAGAGAGAGAGAGAGAGAGAGAGAGAGAGAGAGAGAGAGAGAGAGAGAGAGAGAGAGATGATTGTTCTTACAAAAAAAAACGGATGAATGTAGACGAAATATGAAGTGCAAACATAAAAGAGCCAAAAATATATAAGATAATAACGTTTCCTAAAAGAAGGTGTAAGAGATTATAAAAATAGTTCTCGTCTTCATGTATTTCTCTCGTAAACATTGTAAGGGACATTAGCTAATAACTTGGGTCGTAATTATTATTGCACATGCTTCAGTTACGCCCTCTTATTACCGACGTCTAATAGATATTATTATGTCTCGTCATATTACGAAGAACAACCACTGAAGCATTGCGTGAGGGGAAGTGAACCTTATCAGGAATATCGAAAGTTCGTAACACAGAACATAGAAGTTCGACGCTGTAGTTCGAACGCTCTCCTAAATCAGCTTTGTTTAAATTGAAACGAAAGGTGATTTTACTCCCGTCGATAAGTTATAATATTCCGTAATTTGACTGATTGCCAGTACTGCATATTCACAAGTTTTAACGTGATGAAATTGCTCCGATAAATGCAACAGAAAGTCCATTCGTCGCTGTGCATGATAATGAACCCTTTTGTGAGAACTGAGAAGAATAGTCAAGCATAGAAGTCTGGCAAGCAGCGATCCAAACTGGCTGTAATATTCCAACCCATAAATTAGCCGAGTCTCCTTGCATATTTCATAGAGCGGAAAAGAAGTTGCATAATCAAGGGTTGTAAATTCGGGTGCTTAGCTTTGATGAGGGCGTGTCATGAGAAGATATTGTTACCTCTCTTACTTGATGGCAAAAGTGCATGTAAAGGAGGTCTCGGTAGACGGTGTCTAAGGACAACAATGGCCCATTCAATTATTAGAGCAGGCCCTCGAGTAATGACTAAGAGGGAAAGCTATGGCTCTAACGTTCCGACGTATGGCATATAGAAACATAGTTGCCCATAGTTCAATATAATTCCCCCTCAAAATTTGTTTCGACGTTGTCGTGTAAATTGACGTATTTGCAAGTTTAAAATTTTTACAGTCGCTAAAAAAGTAAGTAATTTCTTATGTAATTAAACGCATAAGGAAAAAATTATTTCAGAAGTAGCCCATAATATAATGGGGAAAATTTTGGAATCTGGTATCAAAGAAGAAATGGATGTCAATAGATTTAACGATGAATCTGAATAGTGTTTATTACAAATTTCATTTTATGATTTCGAAACGTTTACTATTAAGTAGGATTTGAATTGAAATAGAAAAAGACTTTAAATTTTGTATAATTATGTTGTTGTTTTTTTGCCAGTGCAATAAGCTCACTATTACAAAAGCTGATTTGAAATAATTACGAAACATACCAAGTTTTTTTTATCAATAATTATCATGGTAAAAAATAAATTTTGTTCTCAATAATTGAGAATAGTCGTATGTAATATAATTTTTGGCGAATAACAAAATCAGCTATAAAAGCTACATGGTTGTGATATATATTAACGATAAAAAACAAGTTTTAATCAAACATTAACTTTATACCAGACATATTCGATGTATTCTATTTTCCTTACACAGTTTATATGTCCTGTATTAAGAGCACCTGTCCATATTTCTACCTTTGTCACCAAATTTTATGTTTTTTTTTTCGCAATCTTACAGAAGATCCGCCGAGCGAGCAAGACAGACACAGAACTGGCCAAATACCTGATTTCACACAAGGCTGATCACACTGATTACCATCTCTCTCTCTCTCTCTCTCTCTCTCTCTCTCTCTCTCTCTCTCTCTCTCTCTCTCTCTCTCTCTCTCTCTCTCTCTCTCTCTCAGGAGGATAATGTTTTACGTCTTCATAACCAAAACAACGAAAATATTATGAATATCTTTTCCAAGTGACGATTTTTGCTGCCACATTTGATTTTTTATCTTCCAGTGTTGTTTCCTTACGCCATACCTTATGTAACATGTCATGGGATTGAATTATATGGCACAGTTAATTAAGTGTAGAGCATGACATTTATCTTAGTATCTATTCTTTCCAGTATGATTTATTTACTATATTATTTTGGTAATACCTGCCCTAATAGCAAATTTCTCCTTTTCTTGTTAACATTAATTATTCTGAAAGTTTTTTTTGAAGAAATATACATTCAAACTCAGATAATGTGTATGTATCCACACCAGATGATATGTATGTATCCACACACGCTTGCACACACTCACAAACACAGGCACATACACACACACACATACACACACACACACACACACACATATATATATATATATATATATATATATATATATATATATATATATATATATATATATATGGCATTATGTACGCATATGATGGTTTTATTTAATAACAGAGAGCTCAAGACGACAATACTTACTCAAAAAAGAGCTCTTCATCCTAAGAAAAATTAGTCAGAGACTTAAAGTTATTAGATGATGACTTTTGTAATAGGAGGGGGAAGTCAGTAATGAAAGATCAAGCGTACACATTCGAAAATGATTCGTCGAACTAAGAAAATTAATTTATATTAATACAAATGTAATTATCAAATGAGAGTAATGGTAAAAAAAACAATTGTTATTAGATAAATAAAGAGATAAGTAAAGACATCACACAGATAGTTTCTGTAAATTCTTCTCTTGTGAACGACCTTTTTCTTGCCATTTTCTCCTCCGTCCTTTTACGTTCACTTCGTATCGTAACACAATTTCAGGAAGGTAAAGTAATTCAGATTGGATCTTTATAATTTAGTTACACTGGAAGAGAAATACAATTACTGACGGAGAGTTGGATTTTGTTTACTACATTTTTGCACTGCGTTCGAGCAACAGAGTTTTGCTTGATCTGTCTATTTACCTAATTCATTTTATTGACTTAGAAGTGCAGTGTCTTCGCGCTTTTTCTCTTTATATATATATATATATATATAT
>NC_090751.1:41872840-41892840 GCF_036898095.1 Palaemon carinicauda
TTTATTCGTTTTAATCCAACCCCCAAACATCCCAACACTGGGGAGCGCAACCACCCCCAAACCCCCCAACACTGGGGAGCGCAACCACCCCCAAACCCCCCAACACTGGGGAGCACAACCACCCCCAAAGCCCCCAACACTGGGGAGCGCAACCACCCCCAACCCCCCAACACTGGAGAGTGCAACCACCCCCAAACCCCCCAACACTAGGGAGCGCAACCACCCCCAAACCCCCCAACACTGGGGAGCGCAACCACCCCCAAACCCCCCAACACTGGGGAGCGCAACCACCCCCAAACCCCCCAACACTGGGGAGCGCAACCACACCCAAACCCCTCAACACTGGGGAGCGCAACCACCCCCAAACCCCCCAACACTGGGGAGCGCAACCACCCCCAAACCCCCCAACACTGGGGAGCGCTACCACCCCCAAACCCCCCAACACTGGGTAGTGCAACCACCCCCAAAGCCCCCAACACTGGGGAGCGCAACCACCCCCAACCCCCCAACACTGGAGAGTGCAACCACCCCCAAACCCCCCAACACTGGGGAGCGCAACCACCCCCAAACCCCCCAACACTGGGGAGCGCAACCACCCCCAAACCCCCCAACACTGGGTAGTGCAACCACCCCCAAACCCCCCAACACTGGGGAGCGCAACCACCCCCAAACCCCCCAACACTGGGGAGCGCAACCACCCCCAAACCCCCCAACACTGGGTAGTGCAACCACCCCCAAAGCCCCCAACACTGGGGAGCGCAACCACCCCCAAACCCCCCAACACTGGGGAGCGCAACCATCCCCAAACCCCCCAACACTGGGGAGCGCAACCACCCCCAAACCCCCCAACACTGGGGAGCGCAACCACACCCAAACCCCTCAACACTGGGGAGCGCAACCACCCCCAAACCCCCCAACACTGGGGAGCGCAACCACCCCCAAACCCCCCAACACTGGGGAGCGCAACCACCCCCAAACCCCCCAACACTGGGTAGTGCAACCACCCCCAAAGCCCCCAACACTGGGGAGCGCAACCACCCCCAACCCCCCAACACTGGAGAGTGCAACCACCCCCAAACCCCCCAACACTGGGGAGCGCAACCACCCCCAAACCCCCCAACACTGGGGAGCGCAACCACCCCCAAACCCCCCAACACTGGGTAGTGCAACCACCCCCAAACCCCCCAACACTGGGGAGCGCAACCACCCCCAAAGCCCCCAACACTGGGGAGCGCAACCACCCCCAAACCCCCCAACACTGGGGAGCGCAACCACCCCCAAACCCCCCAACACTGGGGAGCGCAACCACACCCAAACCCCTCAACACTGGGGAGCGCAACCACCCCCAAACCCCCCAACACTGGGGAGCGCAACCACCCCCAAACCCCCCAACACTGGGGAGCGCAACCACCCCCAAACCCCCCAACACTGGGTAGTGCAACCACCCCCAAAGCCCCCAACACTGGGGAGCGCAACCACCCCCAACCCCCCAACACTGGAGAGTGCAACCACCCCCAAACCCCCCAACACTGGGGAGCGCAACCACCCCCAAACCCCCCAACACTGGGGAGCGCAACCACCCCCAAACCCCCCAACACTGGGTAGTGCAACCACCCCCAAACCCCCCAACACTGGGGAGCGCAACCACCCCCAAACCCCCCAACACTGGGGAGCGCAACCACCCCCAAACCCCCCAACACTGGGTAGTGCAACCACCCCCAAAGCCCCCAACACTGGGGAGCGCAACCACCCCCAACCCCCCAACACTGGAGAGTGCAACCACCCCCAAACCCCCCAACACTGGGGAGCGCAACCACCCCCAAACCCCCCAACACTGGGGAGCGCAACCACACCCAAACCCCTCAACACTGGGGAGCGCAACCACCCCCAAACCCCCCAACACTGGGGAGCGCAACCACCCCCAAACCCCCCAACACTGGGGAGCGCAACCACCCCCAAACCCCCCAACACTGGGTAGTGCAACCACCCCCAAAGCCCCCAACACTGGGGAGCGCAACCACCCCCAACCCCCCAACACTGGAGAGTGCAACCACCCCCAAACCCCCCAACACTGGGGAGCGCAACCACCCCCAAACTCCCCAACACTGGGGAGCGCAACCACCCCCAAACCCCCCAACACTGGGGAGCGCAACCACACCCGTAACCTCCCCAGTAAACAAACCAAACTCACGGTCCGAACCATACATCATAGAAAATACTAATGTATTTAGACAAATAAAGATAGAGATAGATAGAAATAAATATAAAGTTTACTAGCTACTTAACATCTGAATATCCTCACCTGTTTTTCTCTTGATTATCCCCGAAGCACTTCCTTGAAACCATCCTCTGTAGACAGTTCTGTTAATCAGTATTCGGCAAACGAAGTATTCTGCTGTTATTTGTTCTTTGAATAAGACTTGATCTAACTGAAGAACCAATGAATAATTCCAATTGACGTTTCAGGCTTAGATTTAGAAATTATTTCTGCGAAACATATTTTTAGGGAAGGGGGTTGGGGTCCGACTCTGTACGTGAGCGCATATCCTTAATCTATGAAATAAAACCTAATGGAAGATATAGTTCTCTCAGCAATGCATCAGCTAAAGGCAATGAGTTTAGTCAACTTTTCACACCTCAACATAAAATCTATTTCGCTCTTTTTGGGGTCCTGGTGTACTAACCTTTGATCGATTAATTTTACTCCGGACGTAGTTACCACCAACAGAACCTTTTCTTAACTGCAAGATATAGTTTCTGTTATTTAGGTTAATTTTTTGTATTAACCTCCAATTTAATAATGTTTATTGGCTTTTATCTTTTATTTTTTCATAATTAGGTAATTCAAGCGATTTACTAATTTATTACTTTTCCTCTGAAATAATTTCTCGTCTTAATTAATCTTTTTGAAACTAAAACAGCGTCTCTTCCATCTGACAGATAAATGCACGTCGATACCACAACTATGATACTTATTTTCTTCAATTTCTTTTTACATATTTTAGAAAAAGTTGTTTTCACTTTAAAGATGTTTATTGTGTGAAGCCCAATCATGTTTCTCTCTATAGTTTCTGAATTATAATGTTTGTAAAGA
Organism: Palaemon carinicauda; assembly: GCF_036898095.1. Taxonomy (NCBI): domain Eukaryota; kingdom Metazoa; phylum Arthropoda; class Malacostraca; order Decapoda; family Palaemonidae; genus Palaemon; species Palaemon carinicauda. Next base: position 41,875,935 of record NC_090751.1, read on the forward strand.
ACAATTCTGACGCGGGAAAAATATGGCTTTTAGGCAAGAGATTTAGGAAAATAACCGGTCACCACAATATCAATTAAATGAAAAAGAATCTAAAAAATATCTATTAACATATTGATAGAGCAAACGTTAATGACTTAAAAATAGTTTTTTTTTTTTTGGAAACCTAATAAAATATGGTATGGAAGTTTAGAAAATAGAAATCAAAGTAAAATCTATATTGATTTTTTCGTTAAACTCGGTGAAAATAATCTTCCTTGAATATCCCAAAACCAAATGACACAAAAGAGGAATCTGAGTTTAAAGCACTTCCCCTATTCCCCTCAGTTCCGAAGTAAATTTAAAACAGTACTGTACCAACCGTGTGTCACACGATAGTACATAAATTATTTTGTATATATTATGCTTGTATCTGCGCTCTTCCCTCGCACTAAAAAGAACCTGAATAATCATGTCTCCGGTTTTCCTCCGTAACATTGTCTGTCTCTCGAACATGTATTTTGCTGTTGCCTTGAGGTATTGTATATAAAGGAGAGTGTTCCTTAATAAAGTACTCAGTTGATTGCATCCTGCCTTTGAATTCACAACCCTCTCTCGGCCCGTCACAGTACACCTGAATGTCCCCAGGAGACAGTAACTGATTACACCGAGTACACTCCAGTGCATTGCTCCCTTCTGTTATAAATGAATGATTTGGTCTGATATGAGCAATTCGCAAGTGAGGTTAAATAATCTTAACTCTATGATCAGCGTTAAAAGTTGATGATCATGAAGTAGCTGATCTCATCATGTTCGTATATTTCTTATCGTTAGAGAGAAGGGAGACGCCCACCCTCTTCTCATTTATTTAGAATATATGATGCTAATGGGACCCTAATGCATGATTTGGGCCAATTTTAATGTAACATGTAACTGGAACGACAAAATATTCTCAATTTCATGTGCATTCCCCTTATAAAGGAACTTTTCAAACCAATGATCTTGACAGTCTCCCTAATATAATAATGTTCAAGTGTCTGGCTCTATATATATATATATATATATATATATATATATATATATATATATATATATATATATATATATATATATACATACATATGTATATATATGTATATATATGTGTGTATATATATAAAGATTCTATATATACATATAGATATGTATATACATATACAGTATATATGTATGTAAGTATATATATATATATATATATATATATATATATATATATATATATATATATATATATATATATATATATATGTGTGTGTGTGTGTGTGTGTGTGTGTGTGTGTGTGTGTATATTGTCCCTCAAGTAAGGGGAAGGGTTGAATCTGTGTGTATGCGTGCGTGTGCGTGCATATCTATCTAAATATTAAGCCGACATTTTTAACGGATCGCGTACACTAGTATTTATAGAATATACAATGTTACAAGAATGCAATACTGCATTCATGTTGTAGTGAGGTCAAGGGGGAAGTAAAGAATCGTCTCTCTCTTCCATCCAACGGACAACTAAATTTCGACTGTGGGAGCTGACGGGTAATTAAAGAGAGCCACCAAGAGGGTAATAACAATACATCCACTACTGTAATGTTTCTCGTTATTCCTTCACTCCCCTCGCGCCACAGTAGTGTTCCTCCCTCCCTCTCCCTTTTACCTCGCAAGTCTCTTACAGTTAGCAACACATTACTACACCTGTCCACTTCAATCGTATATGCTATCGATATCCTTCCAAAGTCCATTTCCGCGAGTCTTCCCTTCCCTCTAAAACCCCATTTTCTTCCCATTCCCAGAGGGTCTTAATTACAAACGAGCACCGGTATGTGTGGCGAAAGGGGGTTGTGGGGGGAGTCATAGATTTTAAGGGGGAGACGTCAGGATTAGGAAAAGGCATCTCTGTCTATATAGGGGGATATAGGGAGGGAGGAGGGAGGGATACCATTAGACCTATAGGGGATTAGGCGTTATTCAGGGAAATTGGTTTCTTCCGATGTAAACACCGAAGGTTTGCTTTGTATCATGACGCCGTTCATCCTATTTCCGTTGATGATCTGTTCCAGACTCTAAGGACCTTCCAGGTGGGATGGACTGCAGTGAATGGAGGCTGCAGCTATGGTGTTTGCACCGGGAGGGAAGGCAAACAGTGCAAAGGTTGTAGGCAATTACCATCATCATCATCTTCATAGCGAACAGCATCGTTAACCACTTTCGGTCTTTGGTCACTTGGTAAATCTTCTTATATATGCATAACTTTTTTTTTTTTATCATTTATATTCCGTTATCGTAATAGTGTTTTTGATTGATATTGATTTTTCAGATGTCTTCCCATTATATATCTATTATTAATTTAATGACGACTTTTGTATCTCGTTTCGTATATACATATTTTAAACACAGAGAAAATGTAAAAGATCCATTATCTTATATATATATATATATATATATATATATATATATATATATATATATATATATATATATACATGTATATTATATATATATATATACATATATATATATTTATATGTAATATATATATATATATATACATATATTTATATGTATATATATTTATATAATATATATATATATATATATATATATATATATATATATATATATGTATATATATATATATATATATATATATATATATATATATATATATATATATATATATATATATATATATGTACATTTCCTTGAGTAAATTGATTTTTTTTACTGAGAATAAGATTTATTTAATTTTTTGTTTCTCCTTTTGGGATTCTCCATTTCCCCTCTCTGTGTTCCTTTTTATAATAGAAGGTAATAGCTGAATATATATATATATATATATATATATATATATATATATATATATATATATATATATATATATATATGTATATATATATTTATTTATATATATGTATATATATATATATATATATATATATATATATATATATATATATATATATATATATATATAAATATATACGTGTGTGTGTATAAATTTAAATATATATTACTCATTTTCTCTTTATTAATCCTTTCAGAATGTTACCCATTGAACTTGCACATCCTATAACATTTCAGAAAAAAATGTATGTAACCTGATAAACATCTTTCCTGGATTTTTCCAATTGGAGCATTTCTCCTCAATCCATTCTCTTGCTTTTCACCTTTAACGCGAAAAAGGGTATTTATATACGTTGTTGATGCGTTCCTAAAACTTTCTTCTTTATTAAAGCCAGTGTAGTGAATTTTAAACCTTTGCATTCAGATCTTCCCAGAGTGTAACCTCCTGAGTTAGTATTAGGTATTCTGTTAGTTCTAACAGTTTTGCATTCTCCATCATAAGGATCAATGACCCCATGGTATTCTGGAAGTTTTATTCCGGCAATGACAGATTGTCGGATGATCTTCCACGTTTGGTGGTTGAAACAGTAACATTTCAGAAGTTCAAACTTGCTTCAAAAACCTATCTGTTAAATAGGTTGATATAAGTCTCCTTTCAAAGGTTATATTTGCCTTATCTACTTGAAGTTAGTTGTCTTGAAATATATCATAAATTCACAAATTAATCATTTATGGTTTATTCGGTGCTTCTGTATATCCTATCCTTGCTGGACTGCGTTCCCGTCTGGGTTTGTAGCATTCTGATTTTCACCAGGTGAACAAAAAAAGGTGAAAAAAAAGCAGTTGTGTAAAGAATTTTGAATTCATTGTAATACTATTGTGCTTCACTGATAAGCAATATTATCTATGAAATTAGAAAATTGAAAAAGTCTGTAGGTCAACATTCAAAAAGTAGCAACAAAATTCCACGTTAAAAAGGAAAATCTTTAATACGTCTCTCGTTTCCGTGGGGGAAAACGATAATCTACATAACCAACTTCAGAATGTATTTTTTTCGGCTAAGTAAATAGGCTATCAATAATACCAAGTGATGATACCATTTATAAACTATTCCGTAATGAATATATTTGTCGTGGCAGATTGAATACAAATATTTGATATCAAATATGATTATTATGCATGAGCTCTCTCTTCCAGTGACCCAGAAAACATTTCGTTGCTGCTCCAATGACATTTTGTATCAGGAGAACATTTTTTATTCAAAATATGAATTGACATCTGAGTTCAAGATTTGAGCTTATTTTTTTCTAATGTGATTACACAGAACATGAAGCAAGAAGTGATATAAGAAAAACTAGCAATAATTGATTAGTTTTACAGGAGAAAGCAATATTTCTGCACTAAGAGAGCATTTCTAAATTTTAACGTGAACAACAATTTATTGCTCAACTGCTATTGAAGATTGTTCCTATAGAATTATGCCTAGATCAAAGCAAAAGTATTCGGTTGGTCAGTTATTTAAATCTCGCATAAGCATTTTGTAATTCTGTATGACATGAAGATTCTTTGCTCCTTTCCTCAGTAGAACTCTCCTAAACAATTATTACTATGTTTTTAAATGTTAGGATATATGAGTATTTAAAGATTTTTATCCGCAATGGATTCTAAAAGAATTGCATATCTAATTCATGACATTCGTATCCTTCAGACTTTTAGAAAATGGAAAAGACTAAATGGACACGCTTAACAGCTATGGATAAAAGCCTAACCTCTAATAATGAGTATTTTTTTTAATAATAAAGATAAATAAAAAAAAAATAATCGCACTCATATCCAATAAATTATTGATAAAATTGTAGTCCCCAATCGTCACTTAAGGTACTTATTTGGTAACAGTGGACGGTTTTTATGTATTCACCTGACTTTAAAGAAAGCAGGAACAGACACTACTCCCGTAGATATTTAGACACCTATAAGAATTGATTACGGATCTGATGGAAGAGGGCTGGAATATCCACTATCAGAAACATTAACTAATATCTTAAGCCTGGAGAATTTGCTGAATATCTTTATTCTGAGAAATGCGTATGGTAACGTTCTTGATACATAATAATTAGTACTTAGGAAAACTTCATCTATTCAAGGCATACATTTTCCAAGATATTAAGGTTAAGGTTAAGGTGACTGGTTTCAGTTCCGGTTCCATCAGAATAGATGCTCACCAGAACGTCAGCCGGCAAGCCCAACCCCCCACTGTGGTGCCCTACCACAGCAGTAGCCTCCCCAGTAAACAGCTTAAACTCACGGCCCTGGGCGGGGATCGATCTCTTGCCATGCGAATGCGAGGCAAACACGTTACCACTGTACTAGCCAGGACGCTAGTATGTATTTTTCATAACCATAAATCCAACAACATCAAAGACTTAAGGGTGATGAAATCTTATCCTGCCTTTTCTACCTATATTTGGGAGAGAGAGAGAGAGAGAGAGAGAGAGAGAGAGAGAGAGAGAGAGAGAGAGAGAGAGAGAGAGAGAGAGAGAGAGAGGGGGGGGGGGGGGAGAGAGTAGTTACATACGTTCTTTCCCAGTGCAAGTCGAGTTAAGCAAATTAAGATAAATTCTTATATTGCTGTGTAAAACCAGCTGAATATTTGCTAATATACAGATTTCTCAGATAATGGCAACCTAATGCTATTGTATTTATGATTTACGCAACTTAATGGAGTATCTTTCCCTCTCTTGGTAGATGCTGTGACTTATAAGGTGTCATAAATAGTTAGTTCACGCAAAATGGTGACCGTAATTATAATCTATACCTACAAAGAGGATTTAATTTCTTCTTTTCATGATCTCTATGTGCTAATCGAATCATTGGTATTTATTTCACTGAGGAGTATAAGGTTTAGAATTGTTGTTTAATGTGATTATATATACTGTAGTGTGTTCAGTTTATTTCCAAATGCCATAGTAATTCTATTCTTCTATGATTAATCTTTCACGCTTCTTTTTCATTAAGAACAATATCGACAAAAACAACAACAACAGCATCAACATAATGATAATAACAATATAGCAATATTGATAAGAATAATAATAGAATTAAGAAAAACAACAAGGGGAAGAAAGGGTATCACAGTGCGAGCAAAACAAGCAAAAGTGCAAGCAACTTCACACTTCCTCAAATCTTGTCTTTAAGCTTTGCCAATTTTATTTTATCTTCTTCTATCGCCAATATTAAGGTCTTCTGTTCACAGTGATTCACATCTTTGGCGAAGGCAAAGTGTTCAACTACCTATAATATTAGGATGTCCAGAATACTTTAAGGAGCTGATGGTAACTTGATAAAGCTTTATTTCACTAACGTATCAGGAGAACGATTCCATAATTATAATAGCTGTGTTAAGATAAAATTTTGCTGTAATAACTAAAAATGCAAATTCTGCAATCAAATCTTTGAAACTGATCAAATCAGGTAGTGCTTCTTATTTTTGTAGTAATAATGTGTAAACTTTTTCGAAAATTAGAGGGTCTCATTTTTAGAGGGTCTCATTTCACTATGGTATTTCTTTGAGGGGCGATAGCAAAAGTGTTTGTTAGAAAAATAATTGGATTTTAGCTTTCAGGAGTGGCACTATCAACTAGTTTTTCTAAAACCCTACCATTTTATACCTAATTTTTTTTTTCAATAAAGTTAATCTATATCCTTAATCAAACGGAATTATTATTTTAATACTAGTGATTGTAACAGAACGATGGTTTGCAGTTTTAATTCCTTAGACAGCTAGTTATGGCAAGTACTTCTGGAAACTGTAGTAGAGACTATACAGTGCATTATCTGCTTTAAGACGATAAAATTCACATTTTTAACAACAAATTTATCGTTTAAACTAACACCAGACATTACCTTGATTACAAAGATAGATTTTAATGTACAGAAAACCTTCCCTCATGTTCCATAACGTTCTATCTGATTTTTTTCTTTTGCACGCATGGTGATCAAAGAATGAGAACTATACTATTTACCTTGTGAAACTATTATAGCATTTACAATAGTATTACAGAAGTTTTGGCCATTGTATATTTTCAAATATACAAATAAGTGATGCTTCTTCCACACCTGTCTAAAAAAAATTATCATTTACTCATATAATTGTTCTTTGATATCAATTAGTAAATAGTAAATTATGTTAGATTAAGTTCATTTGAGCAAATAGACTAGAATGTAAACAACTATACCATGGAAACGACGCCTAGTCATATTTCTTATCGTTGGTAAATCAAAACTTCCTACAAATTTTATGGTATTTTGATAAAAGTAAAAATACAAAGAATCTTGGATACCAGTTCCTAAGAAATAAAGCATTCTATAATTACAAAGTACCGACTCTATTCTTTAACATCCTGTCACTGCTATGACAGTTGATCAATTAAGAAGCGAGCAGACTCTTAAAGTTTTAAAGGTTTAAAGGCAACACTTGAATGGCAGAAACAAGAGACAGTGAAATTGCCCTATCAAGCAGGACAATGCCCTAGAGACTGACCATATTACATATGATCAGTGCCTAAAACCTTCTCCACCCAAGCTAGGACCAAGTACGGCCAGACAATGGCAGATTGACCTATAGGCGTCCTCAAACCTCCCACTCTTTAGCTCATAAGGATGGTGAGTTTGCAGCAACCATAGGAACTAACGAGTTTGAGCGGAACTCGAACCCCAGTCTGGCAATCACCAGGAAAAGACGCTACCACCGGGCCACCACAGCCCTTTTAAACCCTTGCCTATAGATATACAATTGTAGCATGTTATTCATTGGAGACAAGTATATAAGCTATAGAATAAAAGTAGATCATGGTCAATATAATTCCCCTTTTCTTTCGTAATTTAATGTTTCCTTTTCCCTCTGCAAGCAAACGTTTCTATCAAATCCATTTTTTACAACTTTTTTATTCGTCTATATTTATAATGCGATTACATTTAGACGAACTATCTTGTGCATTAATTAAGTTGTATGATCATCATTTTGCTTTCCTAACAATATTTTTTATTAATATGCCAAATTCAAGCATCAATGACCTACATTCCTGTAACGTCAGTTTGTGATACTGAATCTTACAGTCAACTATTTCACACACTATTATTATATTTCTATCCAAAGAAGAGCTACATAAACTATATTTTCCTTTACAAATCATCCAAACATATTCATTACAAAGTTTTCAATGGCTCCTCTGCCCCCAAGCTAACAAGTCAGATTCCCTTCCTTCCGAACCCTGCATATTGTAATTCCACTCGAGTTAAGGTTATATAACCAAACCAATAAAATACTGCTCCCCACGTACAATAAGACAGGTTAACTATATCTTTGACGAGGTTTGATAGATAAAACATATTTTGAGTCATGGAAATACTGCATAAATTCAATCAGCGTGTATTGAGCAAGCTGTTTGATTAGATTTTCATCGCTTACGTTGATATTCATTACTTTTCTTTCAGATGTTTATTCGCTCGAAGGCGATCATATTTCCTATTGACCCTCCAAAACCAGAACAGGGAAAAAAGATATCACTTCTAAAAGGAAATTTATTATGGGAAAAGCAGATGCTCTAAAAGGAAATTTATTATGGGAAAAGCAGATGCTCCCTTTTAGGCAATCGGGGTCTTTTAGGCAAGGGAGGTCTTTTAGGCAAGTGAGGCCTTTTAGACAAGGGAGGTCTTTTAAGAAAGGGAATATATTTTAGGTAATCGGGGTCTTTTAGGAAGAGAAGTCTTTTAGGCAACCGGGATCTTTTAGGCAAGGGAGTTTTCTAAGGTAATTGGGGTCTTTTAGGTAATCAAGGAACTTTAGACAATCGAGGTCTTTTAGGCAAGCGAGGGTCTCTGCATGCATTACGCTACAGACGTTTAATATTCGGAGTCTTTCGTGTATCAACCCCTCTTATATATATATATGAATGCACTTCTGATTTTTTTCCCGTAAACGGGTGTTTCCACACCGTATTTACATAACATAATGACTTCTCTTCCATATTTACAGAAAGCAAGGATAGAGACCTGCAAAATTGGTGAAGGGGAAACAGAAAGGGACGGTGAAGTGACACGAGTGAAGGGACATTTAAGAACCTATTGATATTTGCATTTTTCTATTTTCAATTCTTTTTTTTTGAAATATGAAGGGAGGGATGAACCGAGGGACGAAAGGGATAGAGGAAAGTGAATATGGAAATTGGGGAAATGAAAGAGAGAGAAGGGAGGAGGTGATGACCGTGGATGAGATAAAGCTAGAAAGCGAGGTTCTTGAAGGGGAGCCGTTGCAAACGTAATCTGAGGGGAAGCCTTTTACGTGGAAGACCCCTCTAAGAGGAGACCGTTTCAATTGCATCAAGTAATAGAAGTATCGCATGCAAGAATAACTACTGAATAAAAGCAAATATACTGAGGGTTTCTTGCTATGGGAGATACAGACTCATTTCTGGCCGGACACACTTTATTTATAACTATAACTATCTTGGTGGACTTTGGAAAGTGCTCATGTTGACGAAAATGATAAAACGAGATTTTGAATCGTCAGGGTTAATATTATATGAATAGACACGTGAAAAAAACCGATGGATGCCTTTCAAAATATAGAAAATATCAAAACGTTTCCATGACGAAATGTAAAACGGAAAGCGAAACTACTATTCCAACAAAGCTGTGTGGTACGAAAACTTTTTGGCTTATTCTTTGCACGCCACCATATTTATGGTCACCCACGCAATCAGCGTTGAAACCATATGCAAATAAGGGACATGGAGGCGTCCGGAAATTTCTCAATCACCCCATAACATGTGCCCTTTGAATAAACTCGACTGAGAGAGAGAGAGAGAGAGAGAGAGAGAGAGAGAGAGGAGAGAGAGAGAGAGAGAGAGAGAGAGAGAGAGAGAGAGAGAGAGAGAGAAGTATTATTCGTAAAGGTTTCGGTCCTTCATTATATGTGTTTATAAGTGTTTAGTGCTTTTGGGGAAAAGTAGTGGAAATAAAAGTATTATGAAACATGACTTCTCCATATATACTGGGGAATGAAACCAGGATTATTGACTCAATTTAAACTAGTCAATGGAAGATACAGTGTGAAAATTATATGTATACAGATATACATAAATACAGAGAGAGAGAGAGAGAGAGAGAGAGAGAGAGAGAGAGAGAGAGAGAGAGAGAGAGAGAGAGAGAGAGAGAGAGAAAATTAATATCTCTGAAAGTATTCATGGAGATTAGACACGTGATGTTACCAAAGAGCTTAGAACATTTTACTTCACATCACTATGATAATTCCTTTTGTAATTATAATCTATTTGATATCATCATCCAATTAATGAGCCCCGTATAGCCGAGTCAAAAGGAGAGATTATAACGGATATAGTCCTTAAAAAAAATTCTACAACCAAGTATATTTAATATGGCGTTAAAGATAGGTAAAATTGTCAGTCTCAGTAGTTGAGCCTCATTTTCCATGCTTCTGTTAAAAGTTTAGTCATTGGATTTCACGTTATTTGTTGAGACTAGGGTCAATTTATATCGTGAAAGTGGTGCATACAGATGTGATACAAAACGTCAATGAAGAAATATAAAAGATAAGGTGTGACACCAGCTGATAGCATAATCTGTTATTAAATGACACTTAATTTTTAACACGTCACTATTATAGCTACACACACATGATGTGTATATATATATATATATATAATATATATATATATATATATATATATATATATATATGTGTGTGTGTGTGTGTGTGTGTGTGTATTCATATGTATGTGTATATTTTATATATATATATATATATATATATATATATATATATATATATATATATATATATATATATATATGTATGTATGTATGTATATATATATGTATATTTTATATATATATGTATATATATACATATATATATATAAATATATATATATATATGTATATATATATATATATATATATATATATATATATATATATATATATATATATATATATATATATATGTATGTATATATATATATTAAGCCACAACTTCTCATCAATATAAAATTCATTATACCTTTGACTGATATTTTGAATGATATTCATCAATCCTTCCCAGTATGTGAACCTATGGTTTTCTTAGTGATAGTACTAATACGACAGTGACATTACTTCTGACATCTTATGGTGGTATTCCTATTATATTACTCCCTCCCTTCACTTGATATTTCATGGATATAACCATCAATTGCAACAGTTATTATAAAATTCACCATTTTACTAACAGGAAAATTTATCTACATCAAATTTCTATTCATGCCTTTCAAATTGTAATGTTAAGGAAAAATTATCTCTCTCTCTCTCTCTCTCTCTCTCTCTCTCTCTCTCTCTCTCTCTCTCTCTCTCTCTCTCTCTCTCTCTAAATTGCCATTAGCAGAAATAAAACATTGCAACCCAGAATAATCTGCAGCAATTAAGGAAATAACTATGTCTATGCACGTAATTAGCCAAACTGTAAAGAGTAAAACATAATTGGGCCCCTTGTCCCCTAACAAAAAACAATGCTAATTTCACTATTTTTGCCTGAAACCCTTTAACGTTTCGTAGCTATTTCCTGAGTTTGTTGCTTCAAATGTTCTATATCAATAATAATACCAATAATTAAAAGCATAGAAATAATAAAAGTAATAGCACTCAATATGAAAAGTGGGAAGCTGAAACTTTGTATCATTTGGTGCTCTATTTTCTGGTTATTACTTTCACATATCGTCACAGCATACAGTTAAACATATTCACCTATCTGGCATTCTGATTAGAATTATACTCTACTGGTTAACAACTATTTTATAAATATCTCTTCAGTTACAGATAATCTAGTTCTATATGAAGTAAGAATGTAATTTACCTGGTTCTAGTCCCTATCTAACATTAGAATAGGTATGAAAATCCATGTAAAATAGCAATAATATTTGAACAAAATTTACGAGAAAATCAGTGCAAAATATTTACAAAATAGCAACGCTTTGGGTGTGAAATGCTAAGATTAACAAGAGCAACAAAAGCCAGAGGCACAATGTTTTAAACTGATTTTGGGTTAGCCACCCGGCAAACAAATAGCTTTGCATATAAATGTAAGTGAATTAAGGCAAATGCATGCAAAACGTTAACCAACGGACACTGGTCACCCAAAGGCATAAATGCTCTCGGTAAATACATATAAAATTCGAATGCAGATGCATTGCCGCTGTCAGTGATGGAATAGTTGATGTTCCAGTGGATGGAATGGAATGATACAGGGATGCGGGATCATATAGAAAATAACATGGCATATTTCTTGTCAAACATCCAGTGTCATGAGGTAATGGGGCTGTTACTGTCAATGGAGACTTTACAGTCGTTTATCATAGCTAGGGGATTTTGGAATATTTCAAAATGGTAACACAAATACATATATATTTAAAAAAGATGTTGAAATTTGACGTCATATCGCAACTCTGAATGACAACTCGGAGATGCGCACTCATCAATACTTCGCGGTTGGTCGAATAATCGAAGTTATATCGCCATGCCTAGGTGATTTATTCCTCCTGTTAGATTCGTTTCGCCTTCTCAAATATTAGAAATATCTATCTAGATATAAATAGATAAAAAAGCATGGCATCTGCCAAGTTCTCTGACAAGGTTCAAGTAGATTCCAATGAAGGTCTCTTTTAATGACCATACACAAAATTTGCCTACAACAACCGTTTTCTCACAAATCTGTCTGTAATCTTAAGCAACAAACATGAAGAAGAATACCTTGGTGGATGAAGGTTCCTTTGAAGAAAATGTATATATTGCCTTTCTATTCATGTATCTATAACTAGTAATTTGTAGTTACAAGTTTAATGTATAGATTATACTTTGTGACTACATATAACGTTTATATTATAATATCTACTCGAGATACTTTTATTGGCTCACAAATGAATTGAATACTTTAAAAGGGAACTCCATCGGATTGACTTACACAAGAATTTATTGATGAAATTATATGTTCAACAAACTTTCATGTTTCCAGGTCACTTATGTAACTTAAACTACAGAGAAAATTGGCGTCCATCTAATAAATGTTAGGGTTATTGCATAAAAGGCTTCCGAAGAAAAGAAAAGTTTGTCTGTGTACTTAAAGCTTAGTATGAAAATATTTTTAAAAATATTTTTTCATATTTCATTTACAGATATCATTAAAATCACCTGTATCTAGCTTAATATTTGTTTTAGACAGGAGAGTACCATTTCTAGTATTGTTTACTTCAATGCCCCATGTTTGATTGTATTCCTGTGTGGCAGGGAAATTGTTGAGAATACTGTCTGATTGAGCATGGTATGATAATCTAGAATTCTTTGATCGATTAGTTATTATTCTTCCCACTGTAAACCTTTACAACTAAGTAATGGGTTAGAGGGTTGGCCTATCAGATTCATTTGATATCACCGTGTCGATTTTCTTCAGTACGAATGGTAAAGAATCACCCTTTCCTCCTTCTGGTACGCGTTTATTGAAGATTCATTCGGGAGGGGGAAGAAAAGAGGGTCGAATTATACCTTAATTTCAAGTGACCTGAACCAGTTTTATATAGATTTTATTTTTGTCGCATAGAAATTACTCTATGTTTACTGATGGAATTTTCATTTATGTAGAAACCTATCTACTTTTAAAGGCTACGAATATCCCTGTCGTTGATTATATTGAATATAAATACATTTTTAAGAAATTACCAGAAAAAACAACAATAATATAACGAGAAGATTGTTAAATTATTCCCTATCCTTACAGATATGTACCCCCCCCCCTCTCTCTCTCTCTCTCTCTCTCTCTCTCTCTCTCTCTCTCTCTCTCTCTCTCTCTCTCTCTCTCTCTCTCGTCAGCTATTTTGTCTCATAGGTGTGGTTGTTGTTCTTTTTCTTCCCAATCTGTTTCAAATAAAATGAGATCATCATTACCTTTAAGATAAATGCATGGTTTTTTACTGTTTCCATTGTTAAAATATATCTTTAAGGACAGATTTGGTTATAATCTGCCCGAGAGTTACAGGATTATTTAATTGCATATGAAACACGGTAATTTTAATATCAATATTTCATATATAAATCGTCTTCTTATTCGTAAATTCTTAATTGTTCAGGGAATTCATGCTAACGACCTACAGCAAGAGGAAATAATTAACCTTTTCTGAATTTATTATGAAAGGGAACTGAATTATGAAATATAATAAAAAAAAATCATTCTTTATGATGAAGAGTTTACAAAATCGTACACGAAAATACAGTTGGAGTAAGAATTCCTAATTCCATAAAGTTGCCTGAAGCAGTACAGTCCCCATTTTTACTTCAAATTCATTCAACATTTTTGGTTGTTTGCCATTTTCTCCGTTCCTACCTTAGTCTGACCTGAATGCATGTACCAAAAAATAAAATTGCCTCAAACTTAAAAATGCTAGCATGCATGCAATCAAATGTGCATTGCCCTTGATGCAAGTCCCCTCCAGGGGATATTTAATAAATTATTGGGTTCTCTTTTTTTCAAACGTTTAATAATTACGGCCTTTTATTCACGCACCTGATTTCTATTAACGCTAATGAACCGCCTCCTGGCAACAGTATCCCTTATTAAGCACAGCTAAGCATGTTCAAAATGTTGTATGTCTAATATCTCTTTCTTTTTTCTTTTCCCTTTTCTTTCTTTTCGGGGCGGAAATTAAGTTTTCAAAACAACCTATCACAATACTGAAACTTTTTTTTTTTTTATTGTTGAACGTATTTTCGTGTATCGTTCAACTATTTTTATTCCATTATGCATAACCTCTTTTTCCATATATTTGCTTCTACTTGTAAATTCTGCTGATATTGTTTTGATCCTACCATTTATTAACTAGGGAGAAGTTAACGTGAACCGTACAAATGGTTGACATTTATAGTCGCCGACTATATAGGATAATGTAACTGCATAGAATTTTTACTCGTTTAAATGCAGACAACTGATAATTTGCTGTTCGTTTTACTGCGACCGGTATTTGCATGTTACGTTTACAGATTTTATTCTACTAACTGGAGGAAATGTGAAATTCTGTAACTTTATAGGTCTACATCTGGTTTTGATTCCATGCATATTATTACATAATTTTGAACATATATATATATATATATATATATATATATATATATATATATATATATATATGTATATATATATATATATATATATATATATATATATATATATATATATATATATGTATACATGTATATATATGTGTGTATGTGTGTATATATATATATATATATATATATATATATATACCCATAAACACTATATATATATATATATATATATATATATATATATATATATTTATATATATATATATATATATATATATATATATGTATTTATATACTTAAACACTATATTATATGTATATATATATATATATATATATATATATATATATATATATATATATATATTTATGTGTGTGTGTGTATATATATATATATATATATATATATATATATATATATATATATATATATATATATATGTATATATATACATATACACACTCACACACACACACACACACATATATATATATATATATATATATATATATATATATATATATATATATATATGTATGTATATATATATACACATACATAATCACCCGTTAATAGTCCACTGCAGAACAAAGGCCTTAGAAATGTGCTTCCACGTGCGTCTGTGTGTTTATGGTCTTTCTGTGAGAGTCCACGCCTGCAAACTTTCTTAGTTCGTTGATCCATCATCTTCTTTCCTTTCCCTGCTTCTTTTACAATCTCTAGGGACCTATTCTGTTATTATTAATGTCCATCTATTGTCTGTCATTATCATTATATGTCTTGCCCATGCCCATTTCTTTTTCTTACATGTTGTTAAAGTATCCTCTACTGTAGTTTGTTCACATATTCTTGTTGCTTTTTTACACACTGTCTCTTAGCGTTATTCCCATCGTTATTTTTTCCATAGCTCTTTAAAGTCGAATATAGCTTATGATTTAAGGCTTTAGTAAGGCTCCAAGTTTCTGATACATAAGTTAATACTGGTAGGACCATCTCATTAAACACTTTGCTTTTTAGAGAAAGTGGCATTTTCCATTTCATAATCTAATTTGGTTTACCAAATGTTCTCCATCCCATGCCTATCATTCTGAAGAAACAGTCACTGTCTGTCCTAAGTACGCATATTCATTTGCAATCTCTAGAGGCTTATCCATACCTCTTATTTCTTGTTTCGTTCAACATTATCTTACTTTTATTCATATTCCTTTTTATTCCTACATATCTGCTTTCTCTATTAAAATCTTCTACCACCTTATGTAATTCTTCCCATGTTTTATTAAACACAACTATACCATCTGCAAATCTCAAGTTGTTGAGGTATTCCTCATTGATATTAATTACTACGTGTTCTCAATATAGATTCTTAGAAACTTATTCTAGGCATGCTGTGAATAATTTAGGAGAGATGAGGTCTCCCTGTCTAAATCCTTTCTCAATCGGAATTTTCTTTCTATGTTTATGTAGTTTTAAGATTTCTGTACTTTCTGTATAGATATATGTTCTAACATAAGATTCTTCTATTCCTTGTTTTTGATGCTGTGGTTTTGACAGAATCAAAAGCTTTCTCATAGTCTATAAGTGCCATACATAGTGGTTTTTCATACTTTGTTGATTTTTCCATTAGCTGGTTAATTACATGGATATGGTCAGTCGTTGAATACTCACTTCTGAAGCCTGCCTATTCTCTTGGTATATATATATATATATATATATATATATATATATATATATATACACATATATATATGTATATATATATATACTGTATATATATATATATATATATATATATATATATATATATATATATATATATATATATATATATATATACTTTTTGTAATATGAAAGGTATAGAACTTTTTTCTGGAATCTATTTTTCTTTAGAAATAACACACACACACACACACAC
>NC_090751.1:41897840-41907840 GCF_036898095.1 Palaemon carinicauda
TATTATTATTATTATTATATATTATTATTATTATTATTATTATTTTTATTATTATTATTATTATTATTAATGTTTATTATTGTTATTATTTATTATCATTATTATACAGTACTAGCTAAGGTACAATCCTAGTTGGCAAGCAGTATGCTGTAAGCCAAAAGCAATGGATCAGAGTAATTTGAAATAGTTCAGGTATCCAGAAAAGAAAATGGTCCATAATAGGATGGTAAAAAGAGTGATTAATAAATAATTACTAGGAGCCTGGAAGACAGGATGCATTTAAAAGGTTGTGACGGGGTAAGGGAAGGTTGTGAACTCAAAGGCAGTGTGAAAGCAACTGAGTTAATTTATTGTAGAACACTCTCCTTTATATACAAAATCTCAAAGCAACAAGAATTTTCATGTTCGAAAGTCGACACTGTTACAGAGGAGAAAAGCAAACATGATTTTTCAGGTTCTTTTTAGTGCGAGGGAAGAGCGAAGATACAAGCACAAAATGAACTATGTACGATCGTGTGACACACGGTTGGTACAAGGTATATAGAGCGTGATATGCTGTAAGGAAAAGAGGAGCCTTCATATCCAAGAATTACATTACAGTCTGTATGATAAGGATAAATGATGCAATATGTATGAAGTGACTAAGGCATTGGAAGTATTTATGCACAGGGGTTTTATCCATGGTTCAGCAATTAAGACAGATCTATTTCATCGCTGTTACTGATCTGAAGATATTTTATATTTTGTATTCATTACATCTTATATAGTTTATTTATCTCCTTTCCTTACTGGGTTATTTTTCCGTGTTAAAGCCCTTGGACTTATAGAATTTTGCTTTTCCGACTAGGATTGTAGCTTAGCTAATAATAATGATATACGTGTATATATATATATGTATATATATATATATATATATATATATATATATATATATATATACATATATATATACATATATACATATATATATATATATATATATATATATATATATATATATATATATATATATATATACATATATATATATATATATATATGTATGTATATGTGTATATATATATATATATATATATATATATATATATATATATATATATATATATATATATATATATATATATATATATATATATACACATATATTCATGCTATGATTAATACAGGTCCAATGTAGAGGAATCCACCTTACGAACGAACCCGATCTATCCCTCCCCTACTGTTGCATCCAGGTCGTTTCTCTTCGGAGGATTTTGTTGGCTTAGGGAGGAGGGTATTCCTCCGCCAAACGTTCCCTGTTCCTTTCCTGACTTAGGTGGAACTAAAGTATAAGTTGCTTGCTTCTCGTCCATGAGGTTTGCATGGCAAGTGCTTCCTCTGCCAATGCGGTAAAAATTTAAGATTTTCAGTGACTTTTATTATATTAGGTTATTGCTAATCATTAATTTTATTTACCAATTAATAGACTACTTGTGGATAGATAAATTTCTTGATATTTAGAAGTATGTTTATAGCTGGAGGAAAATAAATAAAAGCAAACATCGTGTGGAATAACAATTTGAGTAGAAATCAACGAAAAACCAAAATTCCAATATAACGATGATACAAAGAAATTTATTTTTTTTCCATTATTTCATATTAGCTTTTCCGTATTAAAAACCGTAAAGAGTTTTCTGTTAGTTCTTACAGTCATAAGTTTATAAGTGTATTTTGTTTTGAAAGAAAAAAATTTCTTTGATATTCATATTGAAGAAAATGCGAGCAAAATTAGGTAGACATGTTTACAAAATTATTACTTTCGTCTTGAACATGCACACACACACACACACACACACACACACATATATATATATATATATATATATATATATATATATATATATATATATATATATATGTATGTATATATATGAGTATGTATCCATAGTATCCATATATATGCATGCGTGTGTATATTTATGGATGCATATAAACATGTATATATATATATATATATATATATATATATATATATATATATATATATATATATATATATATATAGATATATAGATATACTGTATATATATACAGTACATTTACATATACATATATGTGTTTATATATGTGTGTGTGTATTATAACAAAAGCATATACTATATATGTGTTTATAATATATCCACATAACTCATTTGTGAACGTATATGAAAACAAACTTATATTACCCCCATAAAGCCAAACTATATAAAAAAATAATTATTGCAACTATCAAATAAAAATTAACAAACAGACATAAGTAAAATATGAGTATCACGTAATACATAAGAGGACAGAGAATTCTTGGAAACCCCATGAATTCCTCGCAATCTTCCTATCCTCGAAATCTTCCTATCCTGCGCCCTCCTTACCACCCGCGATCCTTGAATGCGCCCTTCCATTTGGCCCCACCTCCGGCCCTCAACTTATCACTCACTTCCTATCGTTACTCCCTTCCTGTTCCACTATTCGAGATGGAAAGTCCTCATATTTCATAAGGCGTCTTCTGTGAAAAAGTAGTGCCGTTTTTGATAAAGTGTCCTTCGGGTATTTTTTTTTCCTCAATGATGACTTTGATAGAAAGTTGGGTAATTAAGGAGCAGTTGAGTTGTTAATAGGTCGTTATAAATGTATATCTTGTATACAATATATATATATATATATATATATATATATATATATATATATATATATATATATATATATATATATATATATATATATATATATATGTGTGTATATATATATATATATATATATGTGTGTGTGTGTATATATATATATATATATATATATATATATATATATATATATATATATATATATATATATATATATATATATATATATATATATATATATATATAAGTAAGTGTAATAATTAGTACGAAAACACCAAATTCTTCATTGCGATATTCATTAAGACACGAATGCGTTTTCATTTATGTTAAATTTTGAGCGATTGATATTTGTAGCAAGCGACCATTGTTCTAATAATCAAACGTTGTTATTATTCATTAAGTTTCAGTGATATCACCTAAAGGCTTATGAGTGTTTTTTCAGTTTTAAGATAAGGACATATACAGTTGAATGTACAGATAGCATATAAAAGATCGTTTTAGCTAAGAATAGCTTGTCGCTTTAGTTCCCGAGTTGCTAATGAACGCAACACAGGAGCAAAAATTAATCTACTTTTGCCACCAGTCCAGATAGCATATAAAAGATCGTTTTAGCTAAGAATAGCTTGTCGCTTTAGTTCCCGAGTTGCTAATGAACGCAACGCAGGAGCAAAAATTAATCTACTTTTGCCACCAGTCCCTCTGACATAGTTTGTTAGCCTTGTGTATAACAATAAATATGGAATAGAAAGATTGAAAAAAATTAGCGTTACTTGAGAATTATCAGTATATGACTACTTTTTTGTCCTTGAATAAATAAAAGCGTAAATAGGTAGCTTTGACAATATAATTCGTATGATTACACTAATTAAATAACTTTTCCAGTATGGATACCATGTATTTTTCTCAAGATTTTTTCTCTGTTTCTATGAAAGAATATTTTCATTTTTCGTATGTAAGCAATAAGTGTTCACTAGATACTTCAGATTAAGCAATATCTTTTCAATACTAAGCTTACATTCGATAATAATATTGCCAAGGACCTTAAAGTAGGATCGTAGCCATACAATCTTAATAGTTCATTTTATAAGTATTTGATTCTATTTTAAGGAAATCCTGCATTTGTGTTTCCATTCAGTTATTGCTTGTTCTCTTTCTTTCTGATGAGACGCATGTTTTTTTTTTTTTTATATTGGTAAGGTTTAGTAGCACACCATTGAAATGTACTAGGACATCCTAAGGACTGCTACATAAATTATCATATGTAGGGTAGATTGGATAAGGTAAGGATTGTAGAGACATGTCTGCAAAGTGAGGAAGGACTGAAGTTGGGGTGTTTTTATGTATTGCAGACTCGGCTCTCTTTGATAGAGGTTATTTGAGGTTTTTGGCATAGAAAAATATGGGAATATAGGTAATGGGTGTTTTAAAAATATTATAGCATAGTGTGTTCGATAAATGAAGAGTGAAAAGAAACTCATATATAAAAGTAAGAGGAGAGACGGCGGTTACCATAGTTTTAAAAGGTTATTTAAAATACTCCAAAGATGGCACGTTTTACAAAAAAAAAAAAAATTAAAGAGTTGAGATAGATATTGAAATGAACACGATCGTTAGTCTATGAATTTTTGATATAATGATTGGTCAAGAGTTCATGTAACTTCACCGGCCTGCATTCATTATTTCACACCCGATTGCAAATTTCAGAAAACTTCAGAGGCCCTAGATTTCGATATGCATGAGATACCTATATCTATATTCTAGTGATATAGTATTACTGGAATGCATGAAGGAAACCTAAATAACATTTTTATACGTTTTAATACATGAAGGATGTCGATGGACTTGATTTTACTTTATATAATTAAATTAGGCGTGCATACTCCGTAGAGTTATGCAGACGACCGGTTTTTATCTTTATCTTCTGAATCTAGGAGTATCGTCACGATGCGATTGAAAATGGTACTATTGCCTGCCCTAACACAACCACACTAAATCCGAAGTGCGTATGTATATAAATGATAAACTAATAAATCTGGTTTTATTCATCTTAGATCATAATAGGATACATTGCCTAATATTGATGTGGCATCTCTATGGAAAACCATCCGGGAAGAGAATTCTGTTGACATGCAATAACTGCCTTATTTGACGTCTTATTTAAAATCATCCTTTCTTGTCTCATCTAGAGTTTTCTGTATAAGAATAATTTTTATGTATTTTTCATAATCTCTCTTGGAGGGTCTTTGCATTTCTTATGCCCCAGATAAGCAGTTCTTTTATGGATACTGAGTATTCAGTAGCAGTTTTAAAAATTTGTTTCTCATCTGGAAAGAAAGCAAAATGTTTTGAGAATGGAAGAATCTGAGGGATGGCAACTTAGATGAGTGTTATTTTCAGTTCTCTACTTCATGGAGTGTAGTATTATTTTGTAACTTTACATTCTAGGCGTTTTGAGCCTGGGAGAGTGATTAGATGATTGTTCATTCAGGTTTTTACGTTTTCCTATCATCAAGAAAAAACATCATTATTTCGGGCATATCTTCAGTTTCACCTGCACCAAGATAATGATGCACATTCAATTTTATCGGAGTTCACTGTAAGGTTCCGAAGAGTTTCAAATTCCGCTGTAAGGTTGGGTTCTGGAAAATTTCAAATTCAGTTCGCCTCGTTTTTCCCTTTCTAAAAACCACTGATAATGTCCCTTTTTGAAAGTTATTTACATACGTGCTGATTATTTAAAAAAGAGTCAGTTTTGATGTGAATGATCAAAATGAATTAACATGAATAAGGCCGAACTACCAAGCATCCCTTTAGGCCAGTGGTTCCCAACCTGTGGGTTGCGACCCCAAATGGGGTCGCTACATCAATGCCCTGGGGTCGCCAATCGATTTTGAGCTGAATGGGAATATTATATAAAACAAGGTGGAAAAACATGTTAAGACAGTTAAATAAATTCTTTACACGGGGAGTAACACAACAGCAGCAGTTATTGCTATGTTACTGTAGACCACTAAAATCTTTTATAGAATATGCTGCATGTTTGCACAATAGGAACCATACCAAAGAATCTGTATTTTCTGAATGTTGAAACATTTTGAATTCAATACTTTCTGAACTCAAATCGTTCCTGCAAGAGCATTACATCAATGGTTAAATAACTGAATGGGTTGGCTCACGTGTAGGTTAGACTCCAACAATCTTTCGCTCGCTCAGTTCTTTGACCTTACGGACACCTAAAACTCATTATAATACCTATCATGAAGTACCTAGAGTGGTTCTTAGAATCATACAGTCATGATTCGGGAGAAAATTTTCCCTTTATCAATCCATGTTTGCATCGTACTATGAAACTTAATGTAACAGCTTGATGAAACTACTGATGTGACAAACCTTTCACAACTTCTTGTGTATGTTCGGTATTATAAAAATGAAAAAAAATGAAAGATTTCTTGTTTTATAAGCCTCTGCAAACTTCAACTACAGCTGCTGATATTTTTTTATTTAATTGATGATTTCTTGAAAGAACGTTCGATCGAATGGGAGAAATTGTGCGGAGTTTGTATTGACTGGGCCCCTACGATGCTCGGCTGTAAGTCTGGCTTCAATCGTAGTTAAAAAAAGTGACTCCAGAAGTAATTGGAACTCACTGCATGGTTCATCAAGTATTAGCTACCAAGACGTTACCTGAACCATTCAAAGAAGTGCTTAACCGAGTGATTAAAGCAGTAAATGTCGTTAAATCAAGGCCACTTGCAACACGGCTCTTAAAAGTTTTATATGGAGATGAGAATTCAACGCATGAAGCACTACTGTTTCACACAGGTGGCTCTCGAAAGGAAAGGCGCTGAAAAGATTTTTTTATTTGAGAGGAGAGCTGCAAATATTTCTCGCTTCTCAAAATGCAAGTGAATATGAATCATTGTTTACGGATGAATTTACATTGTGCAAATTGGCATACCTGGTTGACATTTCCGAGATATTTAATAGTATTAATACAGGATTATAGGGTAAGGAAAGTACGATTATATCTTTGTCTGAAAAGATATCGTCTTTTAAAATGAAATTGGAACTCTGGATTAACTAAAAGAATTATACATGTTCCCAACACTTGCCCAATTTGTTGAAGAAGCGGCAAATGAAATCGACGACTTATATGGCTTGATACAAGAGCTTTTGGAAAATCTTACCGTTCAAATAAGAAGTTATTTTCATGATAAATGTTACAAATCTTCTTCCCTTACAATCAACCCTTTCAATGCCAGTGTATCTGAGGTCCCTGAAGCAGCAAAAGTAGAGTTCATAGACTTGAAAAACAATTTTGAAGCTAAATCCTGGTGTGGTGAACTGCAACTACAAGAATTTTGGGCAAAAACTTTCCAAACATTCCAAGTAATATCAGAAATCGCAATAAGGAATTTATTGCCGTTCCCAGCAACTTAGTTATGTGAAGCAGCCTTCTCCCAACTTCTCATCCTTAAAAACAAATGCCGAAATCAATTAAATATCGAGGATGACAACGGAGCCCAGGATAGAATTGCTAGCTAAAAACTGCACTACCAGCTGTCTCATTAAGGTCAGTTCATAAACACCGCTTTACATAACGTTGGAAATTTGTGTTCTAACAATTTTGAATTGATTTACAATTAATTAATTTTTGTAGCGGCGTTGAACTTTTTAATGAATAAATTTGAAATTAATCATGAATTTACAGAATATATAGTTACTTCACGAATAGATAATTCAATAATCGCAATATATGGCAGTTTATAGTACAAAAAAAAAAAATAATGTGTATATAAGATATTTTAAGGATTGGGGTCGCTTCCTGATTGCTTGTTCCAAAATGGGTCGCCATGTTTAAAAGGTTGGGAACCACTGCTTTAGGCTTACGGGTAAGGTGTCCTCTCCAGATGTTGGTATCCATGGATGTTGGGTGTTTTTTATGAGTTCCAATGGGGATTTATGTCGTAGTGTTTGTTGGTAGCATATGAGAAGTAGGTTTATTTGATTCTGGTTATTCCAATAATCATATGTGGTCAGAAACCCTCATAAGTTGGAGAGTATCTGATCTAGTTATAATTCACGGTCGTGATTTACCCTATAAGGGATAGGATCCCTTTTTAAAGGTTTAAAGGCTGATCATTAATGACAGAGACTAGAGACAGTGCCATTGTCCTAGCAAGCAGGACAATGCCCTACAGATTGACCATATATAATCAGCGCCCAAGCCCCTCTCCACCTAAGCTAGGACCAGGGAGGGCCAAGCAATGGCTAGAGATGACTTAGCAAGTAGGCCTACAGCTACCCCAAAACACCTACCCCTCCTTAGCTCACAAGGATGGTGAGGTTGCAGGCACTAAAGGAACTAACGCGTTTGAGCGGTATTCGAACCCCAATCTGGCGAATACCAGGTAGACATTACCAATAGGCCACAACAACCCTTTACGATAATAAGGTAAATATTAGATACTGTTTAACAAAGGAAATTCTATTTCGATTCAGAATTTTTTTTTACCAGACATGTAGCTCCAGCTCACATTTGTTCATTTTGTTTCATATTAGTTTTTTTCTTGGACATGAAGTTATAACAGTTCAGATTTGCTTGGAAGTAGTACAACACATGTTTTATGATCATTCCTAATACCAAAGGAAACCCTCCAGCCATGGATCTTGTGACGGTCAATAGCAAGATCTCTAAAAATAAACTTGATTGATGATAATGATTATGATGGTGTAATAATCTGAGCCCTAACTCACCCCTTAATCGAAAGGCTTGATAGCAAATTTTGCAGTTGCTCTTACTGATTTTGTCCTCGTTGCTCTTGTTTTTTTTTTTTTCTTGTTTTTTTTTTTTCAAAAGATAGTTTCAGTTATTCGGAACTTAGTTTTCTACATGTTATGATGAATGATTTTAATATAATAATAGGAAAATGAAACAATATTTGTATGGAGTATGGTAATAAGCATTCTTACTTGTGTATTTATTAGCAAAATGTTTGTTGTGCAACCTCAATTTCCTAACGTTTACGTTTATCCCCAATAACCTTTTGTGGAAATTTGTAAAAGATTATATAATTTTTGACTGTAAAATATCATTAATCATACTCGAACTTTCCCCATTTACCCTTTCTTGAGAGAAAAAAAAATATTTATCAAATGTGGTAAAATCTAGATTGTTCTATATATTTCCGTAAATATGTTTTTTTATATTTTTTTAAACATTTTTTATACAAAGGAACCACTGAATCTTATACAAAAATATTTTCTAGATAGAAATTTTTAATTGGCTGTGATTTGTCTCTCTCTTCCAAAATCACTGGAATATATCTGCGCAACCAAGTTTACCCAAAAGACGACATTATAAGAAATGATGCTATAAAAGAAGAAACCAACCCTGGTAATAGCTCTTTAAAATCCAAATTGCGTATTCTACAAACAAATGAAATGGATTCACAACCGGAGAGAGTGGCTCACACGCAAACAGAGAGAGAGAGAGAGAGAGAGAGAGAGAGAGAGAGGAGAGAGAGAGAGAGAGAGAGAGAGAGAGAGAGAGAGAGAGAGAGAGAGAGGGCTTACAATGAATGAAAAATGTTTTAATAATATTGAATGATTTTCTATGCACGTTACAGACGGATGGCTTTAGCGAGCACAATGTGTTTACATACAACTCTCACTTTTGCACATATTAAATTATGGTCTTTGATATCAGATGGATCCGTCAACCAAGCCCGCACCCAAGCTGGGTTAATTTCACACCCGGCTGGCCTCTGTAATTGGGTAAGGCGGCTCAAGAAAGCCCTATAATTTCTCAAGGCGTAAGGCGAAATGCCTACTGTTCCTCCAATGAATTCCAGCCCATAATGTAAAAGCTCGACCGAGGTTTTTCGCCCATCTTTTTCCTCTTTTTTCCCCCCACCAAGTCTTGGGAAGAAGTGTGCCTTAGTCCTCATGTACATTATTTTGAAGATTTTCAGAATTAATGGGTTTACTCTGCACAGTTGGTGGACTTCGTAGAATAATAGATAATGGGGGAAACAGGACTTCACGGGAAACACGGACAGGGAATTCATGGCAGTTTGTATACTAGAGACACTGGAACAAAGGACTGAGAGAGAGAGAGAGAGAGAGAGAGAGAGAGAGGGAGAGAGAGAGAGAGAGAGAGAGAGAGAGAGAGAGAGAGAGAGAGAGAGAGAGAGAGAGAAAAGGCCAGGTCACCATTGCGTATAATTAACACCTCTCCTTACCTCATGAAAATGGGTCACTTGGCATTTTATGCCACGAAGCAACAAAAGACAAAGGCTGACTCGAGTTTTGACGTTTTGGGAGGTAATAAGTAAGAGGAATAATGAGTACTCATCTATTGC
>NC_090751.1:41912840-41915340 GCF_036898095.1 Palaemon carinicauda
CAACAGGGAAAATACCCCAGTGAGGAAAGGAAACAAGTAAAAGTAAAATATTTTAAGAACAGTAACAGCATTAAAATAAATATTCCCTATATAAACTATAAAAACTAACAAAACAAGAGGAGGAGAAGTTAGATAGAATATTGTGTCCGAGTGTAACATCAAGCAAGAGAACTCTAACCCAAGACGTGGAAGACCATGGTACTGAGGCTATGGCACTACCCAAGACTAGAGAACAATGGTTTGATTTTGGAGTGTCCTTCGTTTAGAAGAGCCACTCACCATAGCTAAAGAGTCTCTTCTACCATTACCAAAGGAAAGTAGCTACTGGACAATTACAGTGCAGTAGTTAACCCCTTGGATGGAGGAGAATTGTTTGTTAATCTCGGTGTTGTCACTTGTATGATGACAGAGGCGAATCTGTAAAGAATAGGCCTGACTATTCAGTGTATGTGTAGGCAAAGGGAAAGTGAACCGTAACCAGAGAGAGGGATCTAATGTAGTGCTGTCTGGCCAGTCAAAGGGCCCCATAACTCTCTAGCAGTAGTATCTCAGCGGGTGGCTGGTGCTCTGGCAAACCTACTACCTATGTATATATATATATATATATATATATATATATATATATATATATATATATATATATATATATACACAGTAGAACCTCGGTTTACGAACGACTCCGCTTACAAATTTTTCGGTTTACGAAGGGACTTTCTCTGAAAAATTCGTCTCGGTTAACGAATATTGTATCGGTTAACAAATTTAAATTTCCCTCCCACGCGCCATTTTTTGTGGAAAAGTGTTAACGCCGCACTTCCCGGTCGCATTTTTCATGGAAATAACTTAATGACAGCATCTCACAATGGAGTCACGTGACTCCTCCCACGCATACCTACCACCCCCTAAACCCCTTTATTACCCCCTTCACTCGTTCATTATCTCAGTATCCGCCGACTCGATAGCATACATACTTAGTGAATTCGTGGACGATTTCTTTGTGATTTTTACACGTGGCTTGTGATTTGTTTTATTTTCACTCATTTGTGATTACAGTACTGTACTGTGTATTATTGTGATAGACAATGGCTCCTAAAATGTCGAAGAAGGAAAGCAGTAAGAAGAAGCTGATGATAACGATCGAGATGAAGAAGCAGATCATCGAGAAGCATGACCAAGGCATGCGTGTGAAAGACATTGCTAGTTTTTTCAATCGCTCGCTGTCGACGATATGCACAATATTAAAGAAAAAAGAAGAAATAAAGGCCGCTAAAGTAGCTAAAGGTGTATCGTCGTTGTCAAAACAACGGCCACCTATTCTTGATGACGTAGAAAATTTATTAATGGTGTGGTTAAATGAGAAGCAGCTCGCAGGAGATTCAGTAAATGAGAACATGATTTGCGAGAAGGCAAGAACCATTTACGAGGACTTGGTGAGAAGTGAGCCAGGCACATCAGCAGAAAAACAAAGTTTTAAGGCAAGCCGTGGTTGGTTTGAAAAATTCAAGAAGAGAACGGGTATCACAGTGTTGTTCGGCATGGAGAGGGGGCCACCGCCGATACAAAGGCAGCAGAGTCTTTTGTGAAAGAGTTCAAAAGGCTCGTGGACTCCGAGGACTACGTTTCCCAACAGGTGTTTAATTGCGATGAGACAGGCCTCTTTTGGAAGAAAATGCCCAGGAGGACCTATATCACGGCAGAAGAAAAGGCCCTTCCTGGCCATAAGCCCATGAAAGACCGTCTTACCCTGCTGTTCTGTTCCAACGCCAGTGGGGATTGCAAAATTAAACCTCTCCTGGTGTATCACTCGGAGAATCCACGAGCCTTCAAGAAGAACAATGTGCAGAAGAAAAAGTTGCACGTCATGTGGCGTTCTAATACGAAAGCTTGGGTGACAAGGATCTTCTTCGTTGAGTGGATGAACGAGGTTTTTGGTCCCGAAGTCAAGAGATACCTCCTGGAGAAGGACCTCCCACTCAAAGCCTTGCTGTTAATGGACAATGCTCCTGCCCATCCTCCAGCCATTGAAGAGGACATAGCGGAGGAATACAAGTTCATTAAGGTGAAGTTCCTACCCCCCAACACCACTCCAATACTCCAGCCCATGGATCAGCAAGTGATCTCAAATTTTAAAAAACTTTATACCAAAGCTATGTTCCAGCGCTGCTTTGAAGTAACAGAGGGCACCAACCTTACCCTCGGAGAGTTTTGGAAGGATCACTACTGCCTGACTCTAATTGATAAAGCCTGGCAAGGAGTCACCAGGAGAACCCTCAATTCCGCCTGGAAGAAACTGTGGCCCGACACCGTTGCAGAACGGGATTTCGAGGGGTTCGAACCCAACCAAGAGGAAGCAGTTGACGAGGATATTGTGTCCTTTGGCAAGGCAATGGGCTGGAGGTGGACACAGATGACATCGACGACCTCCTGCAGGAGCATAAGGAGCAGCTGACCACCGAGGAGCTGAAGGACCTGCACGAGCAGCAGCAAAGAGAGGTAATAG
>NC_090751.1:41920340-41930340 GCF_036898095.1 Palaemon carinicauda
CCATTGCCTTCTTCAATTATTCTTTTGTCAGCGCATTCCCTCCAACTTGCCATCAAGCTGTTCTTTAATATTCATCTTCGAACATTTTTAATATTCTTATTATAGCAATATCACTACTTCATCACTCGATATGAACTCCAATAAAGATTGACATAATCTATAAAGAAGATAAGCCGTAGGATTTCTAATGATAGCTTTGTCAACATTGTTAAGAGGTTTATTCTCCTCAGGTGTTGAACGACTGTGTCAAGGACAGAGCTGGGTCCAATGACTATTTTAGTGGGTCGTATCTGTAAAGATAAAAAGCACATAATCTTTGGAAAAAAAAGTTTAAATAAATGTATCTAGACACAATTATACCTGGCTAAGGGCTGTAGCTTAGAATTTATGCTTCGACTGAATATATATCAAATTTGACGAAACAAAAAAAAAAAAATTCATTCTGGTACAACTCAAGAACATGAATGGTTGATTACCCTTGCGTATATTCCCTAAAAGAAGATTTAATTATTTCTTCTTTCTCTAAACGATATGGATTTTTTCACGCTATTCTAAAGGATGAGGCAATCCTTTTTTTTATCTTTTATTATAAAAATACAATTACATCTTAGCAATTTACATTATATACGTAATTATTCTTAGTTAATGTGCTTGACGAAAAAAGAGAGAAATACGGTATGAATTTTCTTGTTCTTTTCCGAAACTAAACAAGCTAGTTCGGTTTTTCGGTCCCGTGAAAATAATAATCATTTACGTGGTCTTACTGCTTTTGGTGTGAACCCAGGTGGTATTATCTATTGTTTTTTTCATGAAGGTAGGTTGTTACTTTGCTCCTGAGTTTAGATATTTTCGTCAGTAGCTAGAAATAGTTATTTTATAAATGTTGAGGAATTGAGTGTTACTCCTACAGGTGATTAGGGCTGTGATATCTCTAAGGCGGATGATTATCTCTCAGTATCTATAAATTCCATATCATTTTAAGTTTCTGAAACTGAAAAATTGTATGAAAGAATATATAGTAAAAAGAAATTTGTTACCATATTTCCAGATTGTCCGTCCCAAGGACTTCAATCGTTGGGGATACTGTCTTACAATTTCCAGTACCAAAGGTAAATACCCTTGATCTTAGTCATGTTTCCATGATTAGTCTTGACTTAAGTATGATTTTGACCATGTAAATCACGAAATCCTTGCTTTCAAACTCGGGCAGATTGGATTTGGGGGACCAATTCTCAGTAATATTGAATGTCCTTATTAATTGATTGAAAATAGTTTTGTTCCTCAGGTTATTGTTTAAGGTTTCTCAATTTTTATATTAGATGACCATATGTACACTGTTAAAAATTTGCATTAAAGAAACTAAATACCTGACAACATTTATTCCAGGATTTTTGCCGCTTTAAAAACAGATAATATATTGACGTAAATGAGTGATATTGCGGTCACCAACCCGTAAAATATAAGAAAAAAAGTATGGTAAAATTACGGTCGCCTGTATTTTACTGAAATACAGCTGAAAACAGTATATTTTTACAGATAATTTCCGATTAAATTACGTTTTTTTTAAACAGTGTAGCTTGGTCTGGAAAACAAACTTGTTTTCTATATATGTAATCCTTCTCTTTACTTCGATCCATTCTCCGGAGAATTGAACTGTGGTTACTGAGGCTTTTCACAGAGATCTTGCTACAATTACAGTAAGGGCCAAAATATTTTGAGGTAAAGTTCAATCCTAAGGAAATTCAGGGTGTAATTAAAAGTGTATGTATGACATTAGTTTATCGACTCAGATCTTTTCGTTGACAATTTTTTTACTTGCATGTAAATTTAAATTTTAGGTGTCATTCGTTCTTGCAACTTTACTTCTGTGAAACAAATCCTGTCTCTCTCTTCATCTAAAACAGAAAAAAGGGGTTATTGTGAAAATTTTAAAAGATTTGAGAAAACTTCCTATCGAGGAAATTCGGTATTATTACAGAAAAACAAGGGACAAACTTTACTAATAAGAAAGTTTGGGTGTATATAGAAAACTTACTGATACCTTCGAAAATGGGCTTTATTTCCCTTGCAAATAAATTGTTAATAAGATGTACCCTAATATATCCTACGGTAATGGTGGTCACCCAGTGAGAACCAGGGGTTTTGGGTGGCGAAAATTTTTTGGCGAATCGGTAAATAATGGCAAACTAACCTTTTCTTTTACATACATTATTCTGTTGAGACGCATAATACATCCACGAAAAATTGCACAAAATATGGGATCATCGGTAAAACTTCAGAAGCATACCGCACTCGATATTAAAAACAATAATCACCTACATGGAAATATCATGTCAAAAGCTATATAAAAAAGTATAGTTTTTATGAGAGATTAAATGAGGTGGAATTAAATGAGGTTGATCAGTTTTTACCTCAAATTATTCTTAAGTCAGGAGAGACTTATCCTCTACAGCAATGTTTACTTTTAATGAACCCTTTATCACACTTTCTTATGCAAACACAAGCAGTTCCAATTACAGTTTATTGGCTCTGAGCTGTGACATCATTATGACATAATGGTTTCATAACCAATTACAGACGACTTCAGTCGAAAGCCAAGTTTTACTAGGATTTTAGCGGAGTAATAAAGTTACTTTAACGTCCACTGGTATCCTTGTTTGACTGAATCCTTCAAATAATGAAGTAAAACCGGTATTTCGTTTTGTTGTAGCTATGGCACAAGCATTGGCTGGCCCTTCTGGCGTTAATTTTGACAAAACCCTAATTCCTACCGATTGTGTGCATTATTTTTCTAGTGGTGGTATTCAACTAGTGGTTAAATATGATCAAAGACATAATTTAATTCGAAAGGGAAAGTGTTGCGAGTGTTAAGGAGCTATTTGTAGGATCGACTAAACAGGATCGCCTGTATAGACGAAACGACAAGAGGAAAGTACAATTTAATTCGAAATTTGGTATTATCATGGAAATACACGGGACAAACTTTAATAATACAACGCTTCTGTAAAGATTGCCAAGACAAAAGAGAGAGAGAGAGAGAGAGAGAGAGAGAGAGAGAGAGAGAGAGAGAGAGAGAGAGAGAGAGAGACGTATGTTTCAATCATAAGGTAAGGAATTATTTGTGATTTACTTTATCATAATGTAAGGATTTATTGTAATTTATTTTGTTTGAGACCTGGGAATGGGGGGTTTGGGGAGCTTGCCCTTGGCTAGGTCTTTTGACCTGGGAAGGGGGTCCGGGAGCTTGCCCCTGGCTAGGGGTTGTACCCTGGGAACTACTAGGTTAGGTTAGGCGGGTTTGTTAGGTTCTGTACCCTTTTTACAGATGTCAGTTATGTTGAATAATCACGTTTTGTGACCTGGGAAGGGGGGTCTTGGGGCTTACAACCTGGCTAGGGTTTGTGGTCTGGATACTGTTAGGTTAGGTTGGGTGGGTGTGCTAGGTGGGTTTTTTAGGTTCTGTACCCTTTTACAAATCTTAAAAGTGTCAAATAATCAAGTTTTGTCCTGTTTTCTCACACCCAAAATCCGAGGTTCCCACCTGTGTCCTTCGGGAAGGGGAGGGGCCGCATAACGGTAGAACGGCTTATTTGCCGTGGGAATAAAGGTCAAATTCGTTGAAAGCTCACCATTTACTGTTGTGAGTTTTTTATATTCTTGGAAATGTTGTCCAGTGATATTCTATAAATTTACCTGAAATTCTTTATTATCATGACATGTTTTGGTATTTTTTTTTTTTTCAGCAATTGAGACTTTCGGTCTATCTTTGGTTCTCTTCATTCTGTTTGTTCATAATAGTGTACGCGATCCGTCAAAAATAACGGCTTAATGTATAGATAGATAAGGGGTATGACTATCCCCTCTTTCCACAAGGGGTTTTGCCTACCAAATTAATCTCTCGTCATCATTCCATTCAGGAATTGGTCATCATTCTGCTAAGATAAGATGGACTCAGCCTACCGCAACGGTTTGTTCAGCCTTCCTCTCTGTATCGTATTCTCAAACACCAGTTTTCTTCTTAGAATCGCAAAACAGTTCGTAACCGGTGGTTATTGAAATATCGCATTGTCTTCATTATGTTGAATTCCAACGCTGTAAGTCGTGAAGAAACCTATATGAGGGACAAAATTGGTTCGAGATTATTTTTCATTAAAACAGTATGTACAGTACAGGACTTTTAAAACGTACTTATCACGCTTGACAATGTTTATATGCATGATCATAAGATGGAATTTTCTATTATTATTATTATTATTATTATTATTATTATTATTATTATTATTATTATTATTATTATAGATATTTACGTATATATACTTGCACATATATGTAGACATGTGAACAGTATATACATACATACATACCTACATATATATATATATATATATATACATATATATATATATATATATATATATATATATATATATATATATATATATATATATATATTTATGTGTGTGTGTGTGTGTATATATCCATATATATATATGTATATATGCATATATATATATATATATATATATATATATATATATATATATATATATATATATATATATATATATATATATATAACATTTATATATACATATATATAATTTGTATATATATATATATATATATATATATATACATATATATATATATATATATATATATATATATATATATATATATATATATATATATATGCAGTATAAATATACGCACATATGCGTATGTGTTTGTATGCATGTATTAAAGTCACGGATGAGATAATGAAAAGGGTCTTCCTTTCGTGGCGTTAATACGTTTTTTTTTTTTTTTTTTTTTTTTTTTTTTTTTTTTTTTTTTTAGACATATGTATGTATGATAAGACTCTTTTGAGTTAAACAGATTGATTGTTAAGTATAAATTAATCTATCTATCTATAATATAAAGTTTTTCAGTCAGGATATATTTAATCTATCTTTAATGTGAAGTTCTTTGGTTGGGATTCTTTTAGACAACGTTCTTAATCCTGTTAATGAATAAAGTAAATATTTAATTTATCTTTAATATGAAGTTTTTTGGTTGGGATACTTTTAGACAAGGTGCTCAATACTGTTAATAAATAACGGAAATATCTCTTCACCATACAATAATTAGTGAAATATATGAATTAACAAACAAAAAAAAAAAAAATTGACTTTGCAAATTAACAGCATGTGAGATCAGAGCGTAACGACCCAAATGAAGTGGGTCAAATGTTATTTGTTGTAACGTTCATTAATGTGAAATAATTTTTGCTCATTGTTGGTTCTGAATACGGCTGGCTATATTATATTTGCCTTGTTAGTTTGGCGAGGATAATTGGCGCATCATATCTAATTACAGGGCATGTTTTCGACATTTTTATGCCCTTTCGATTATCGTTTCATGGCTTGCCGAGTGAAGGTCCATTGTTAGTTATTTTTGGGTGGGATGCTTTTTCCGAACATTAATAATCTAAATAAAATAATGGTTCAAATTTCACCTTTGTTTATGATATGCGTAACCAATAATCTACAATCCTTTTGTTATCACATATAGACTTGAATGATATATATATATATATATATATATATATATATATATATATATATATATATATATATATATGTGTGTGTGTGTGTGTGTGTGTGTGTTTGTCTATATATATATATATATATATATATATATATATATATATATATATATATATATATATATATGTGTGTGTGTGTGTATGTGTGTATTTGTATGTATGTAAATACAGTATATTAGTACGTATAGTATGTATGCATTATGGATACCATGGCTAAGTCGTGGAGACCTCTTTTTAGACCCCCCTTTTAATCGGAAAAGGCTTTATAATGAATATAGGAAACTTTATATGACAGAAGATATACAAACGCGCAAAACCGCACACATATATACACACGCATATATATAAGTTTGTATATACACATATACAGGTATATTATGTCATGAGACTTTCCTATATTCACCACACTGCTTTTTCTGATCGAATAGGTGATCTATAAAGAGGCCTATCTTCTTGAATCTCAGGAATTTCATAAGTGTAAGATTTTTTTTTTTTTTTAACTCAACGATTGCTGGTACTTCTTTACAGATAGCTTGTTGTGTATTGTATGATAACTCTGACGGGACGCAATCAAAAAGATTCGAAGCAAGCTGTCTACACTACTTGGCCATGATATTCAAAATATATAGTTACAAACACATACACAAACATACACATACACACACACACACACACACATATATATATATATATATATATATATATATATATATATATATATATATATATATACTCTATATATACTATATATATTATATATATATATATATATATAGATATATATATATATATATATATATATATATATATATATATATATATATACATATACATATACATACATATATATATAAACACTATATATATATACAGTATATATATACATATACATAAATATATATATATACATATATACATATATACAGTGCATATATGTATAGATATATGGATATATATATGTATATATATATATATAGTATATATATATATATATATATATATATATATATATATATATGTATATATACAGTATATGTATATATATATATATATATATATATATATATATATATATATATATATATATATGTATATATATATATATATATATATATATATATATGTATATATATATATATATATATATATATATATATATATATATATATATATATATATATATATATATATATATATATACAGTATATACAGTATATACAGTATATATATATGCATATATATATGCATATATATATGCATATATATATATATATATATATATATATATATATATATATATATATATATACATATGCGTTTATTCGAGCTGCGGAGTGATAAATCAGACTGGTTAATTAATGGGTATTATTTCCATCACTTTCATAATTAACAACATTATCACGGAGTGTCTTGACAAACATTTATTCAAATTTACCTATGTAATAATCCTTTCTTTTCGTCTTGTTTGTTTCCATTATTCGATTTTCAAATGCTATCCTTTTTCTTTACTATAAGCATGGAAATATTTTTTTTAAAGATTTGACTCCTTTAATTTTTCAATTCTTCTGCAGACGCTCCTATGCTTAGTCACGTTAGCAGTGATGACTCGTAAATAAAAACATTTTTCTCATTTCATTCGGTCATTAAATCTCAATATATTAAAAATCATATATGTATGAATGAATTTATATATATATATATATATATATATATATATATATATATATATATATATATATATATATGTATATATATATAATGTACACACGTATATATATATATATATATATATATATATATATATATATATATATATATGTATATATATATATATATGTGTGTGTGTGTGTAGTTTTTATAATAATCTATGTATTCATGGCATATTAGTCTTACTTGATAACATGAAACTTATTAATTGTCAATACCTATATTTCTGTTTGTTAGTTTGTTATAAAACAAATTTAACTCGAACCGGCATTTCCGGGTGGTTGTGTGTGCATTGTTAGTTAACACTATCGGAACAGCGGCTCTGTCGTGCTTACCTGCAATGGTAAGTACTATCAATATAGCATTTAGGCCTCGTCATCGTCGTAGTCACCTTTTGCTAGCCAAGGTCTAGGAGGATATAATGACTTATTTCTTATGACATATATTCGTTATTTGTAGACCTCTCTATATGACTACTTTCGGACGACAATCGTCGTTAAAAAAACAGGAAGCATAAGCGATTGAATACAAGAAATGAGCATCAAGTATGAATCTATAAAGAAATCCTATTCCTTTGCTGGATATAAACTATTTGAGATGTACAATTCATAGGGTATTTTATAAAAAAAAATCTTATACTGAAATTTATATGCAATAGTACTAATAATCTGTACCAACCGTGTGTCACACAATTGTACATAATTCCTTTTGTATATATTATGCTTGTATCTGCGCTCTTCCCTCGCACTAAAAAGAACCTGAATGATCATGTCTCCGGTTTTGCTCTGTGACATTGTCTGTCTCTCGAACATGTTATGTCCTGTTGCCTTGAGATTTTGTATATAAAGGAGAGTATTCCTTAATAAACAACTCAGTTGATTGCATCCTGCCTTTGAGTTCACAACCCTCTCTCGGCTCGTCACAAATCACTTACATGAAGTCATACACGTACCACGTACGGATGCAATGATGTTGCACGATATGTTTAGCGCTATATGGAGTTAAATAAGCTTTACATTTAACTGGCGATTCCTTACAAGTCACATACATCACGCTGGGTAGCTTGAGTTGACGACTTTTGGTTTTCACTTTTCATCCCGTCTTATTGATCTATTTCGATTTACCTTTCCAACCTCTTCAATATGTTTTCCCAACAACCTCTCGTCTTTTAAGATGAAAACCTGACTAAGCTACATTCCCCATTTAAGAAAAAATGAAACAGTTGTGAAAATCGTTATTTAAAGATATGGTGATATATCATAATTACCTATTTCATAAGAGAAGTGAAAATTTCCATTAGTTTGTCTATTTAGAAACATTTTTCCTCTCAAGGAAAAGAAAATTAATCTATGAAATGTCCTGAAATAGCAGCAACACGCTTCCACGATTACAGTTTGTCGAAAAACAGAAAAATTCTTTCACCTTGATTGCCCATTTCACATTCAGTCGTAATTACTTGCGGTTTTGTTTCAGCGACAAAAAACTTTTAAGCGGCGTCGCCTGCAACAGTCCCAGAATTGGCTATCGCGTGCCATCCCTTTCCCTGTCTTTCATCCTTTTTTTCTCCCTTTACACCCACCAGAATCACACTATTCTGCAAGCCAGTACGAGGGAAAAAATTAGATTATCGATGCGTTAATTGAATTATGGAACTGTGCCCCGCTCACCGTGACTTTTGAGGCAGGGACGTTTGCATATCCCAAAACGAGGCTCTTGTGTAGCAGCACCAGAAACAGGGGTCTAACGCCTTTGTGATCGGCATTGAGGGCGGGGGCGTGAACGAAGGGGTGGCTCTCAGGCTTAGAGAGAGAGAGAGAGAGAGAGAGAGAGAGAGAGAGAGAGAGAGAGGAGAGAGAGAGAGAGAGGTGCAATCAAATTCTTTTCTTGGCAGTAGAGGAAAAGGACATGGGCGTCTATTTATCTAGGGAACTGAGCAGGAAAATTTATTCAGTGGCTCGCTTGATTGATGGGTCGAGAGGAAACGGGAGTGATATCGATAGTTATTCAATCGAAATCTAACAAGAGGTGTCGTGGCAGTGCTTTACTAAGTCCTTGGCTTTTGTCTTTTGTTCTCCCTTAGTTTTATTTCGATTGGATAAAGAGAATAATCAAAGACATTTTATAACTACTGCTTAAGAAGAATTTCCTTCGCTGATTTCTGTAACAATTTGAATAGATAATAGAATGCTTTTGATAAAACCCCTAGACAACGAACATATAGATCTCATTTGATTTGTTGTGTGTTGATTCAGTGCAGCTCTTTTTTCCATGTTTGGGTTACATTATGATTAGAATTCCTTCACTTGGGTTCAACCATCCATTTTTTGAATTTATTATCATATTACCGATGGTAAAGCATTGACGAAAAAGTAGTAATCATTGTTGCAAAGTTTTTTCTTCTTTGATAATCAACTGAATAAGGTACTGAAGTGTATTAAACCATAATCATTCTGGAGGACACATACGAGGATCAATTTCTTTACTGTACATAGAGTAATCCTTTTATTTGTGGTAAAATTAAGCATCCCTTAACAATAGGTTGAATTTAGAACTGTAGTAAATGAAATCCATTAGCCACAAAAGCCCATTAATAAAGGTTCAATCCAGCACGGAACGTTTATAAAACATTTCTTGCTTTCGAAAGGAACTTCGTGTTGAGGAAAATTTCACCTGTTAAATAGTCTTAAGCTTCTCACAAGGATACTG
>NC_090751.1:41932840-41935340 GCF_036898095.1 Palaemon carinicauda
CAATATGTCATAATTTGGTGTTCTTGATTTCACCTTCTCTCTGGTTACGGTTCTTTCCCTTTGCCTACACAGACACCAAATAGTCTTGCCTATCCTTTACAGATTCTCCTCTGTCCTCATACACCTGACAACACTGTGATTACTAGACAATGCTTCTTCGCCCAAGGGGTTAACTACTGCACTGTAATTGTTCAGTGGCTACTTTCCTCTTGGTAAGGGTAGAAGAGACTCTTTAGCTATGGTAAATAGCTCTTCTAGGAGAAGGACACTCCAAAATCAAACCATTGTTCTCTAGTCATGGGTAGTGCCATAGCCTCTGTGCCATGGTCTTACACTGCCTTGGGTTAGAGTTCTCTTGCTTGAGGGTACACTTGGGCACACTTTTCTATCTAGTTCCTCTTCCTCTTGTTCTCTTAAAGTTTTTATTGTTTAAATAGGAAATATTTATTTGAATATTGTTACTATTCCTAAAATATTTTATTTTTCCTTATTTCCTTATTTCCTTTCCTCACTGGGCTATTTTCCCCTGTTGGGGCCCCTGGGCTTATAGCATCCTGCTTTTCCAACTAAGGTTGTAGCTTAGCAATTAATAATAATAATAGTAATAATAATAATTGATGTATATCGTAATTTTAAAGGTAATAAACCCGAGTCTTGTCACACCTCTCTTCCTTTTATTTGTATTATTTTTAGGTAGTTTTTCTTTGCTATTTGTTAAGGACAACTGCACCACTCTATGGGAAAGAAACTTAACTAGTGACGTGGCTAATAAGTGACGAGGGCTATGAATATTAGGCAAACATGCATAACTAGTTTTTTCAAGCTTAGTTGTTATTTTAGATGTTAAGGTAGTAAGGTCTACTATTATTATTATTATTGGAATTTTTTTATCATCATTATCGTTTTTATTATTATTATTATTATTATTATTATTATTATTATTATCTTTAAAATTATTGTTATTAACATTTTTATTTTTAAAATCATTAAAATTATTATCAAAATTATTCAGATGATTTTTATTATTAGTATTATTAGAATTATTATTACAATTCAAATTATTATTTTCTTTTAAATTTAAACACTAGTAATTCATAACTTGAATATAAATGCGGTAAGTCGCTTACAACGTATTTTCTCCACATTTTCATTTTTGTCGTTAAAAACTCCTCCTCGAATCCTGACACCAGTGACAAAGGAACGAGCAAAACAGAAACCCAGTTTTTCACGAGGGAAAGTTGCCACGATGGGAGTAACGAGAAGATATGAAATTTCGATCATCGTTTGGGCTGGGTATCTTATGCAAATGCTTGTGAAATGAACCCATAAAGGAAAGACGACGAAATAATATGAAAGATCGGTCACTGTCCTCGCCTGTAATGCGATCTTCATGCCGACTACTTTGCATAATGACTTCTGTCACGAGAAATGCATCATCTGGGTTCAGTATCTTTGTAGATAACATTCCCAATGAAAAAAATGAATCCCGAGTTTATGTCTTCTCTCGTGCTCACAAGGATTAGGATGATAATCATAATGATCAGTAGGAGCCATTTCTTCTTTTGTAAGCAAGCAGAACAGAAATGGCAATAGCACACAAGGAAGATAACGAAATTATGTTTGAATGAATTTGGTAGGTAATAACTTTCTTTTAATATATACTATCATATATATATGAGAACATATATAAATAGGAAATTTTCTGTTTTCCAGTAAAAATTTTACATGGTTAAAGCCTGAAAATTTTTCTTGAATAGTTGCTATTAAGCTGCATAACAATGTTATTATTCACACAAAATTGATAAAGTCTACAGTATTTGGGTGATAGTCAAAATGATTTTTAAACGTGTATGAAAAAAAAAAGACTTTTTAATGATGAAAGAATAGAGACGTTTGGAAACTAATCTCCCTAAAGTTTCTGTAGATTTGATCGCAAATTTTAATCCCAAAAACTAACAAAACTATAGAGTTTGAAAGCATACAGTAACCAAACTGAATCTACGAGAATATCAACTAAATTCATCTATCATTCACGATAAAAACAATAAAATTAAAAAAAAAAGTATATCTAGCTTTTTCTCTCTACTTTAGCAAACTTTTCAGACTTTGATTGATTGTGAATCAGATCAGAAATAGAGATTATCGTCAATGATAAAAGTTAGAGGCCTCAGATGAAATATTCTCGTTCTGAGTAAATCTGTTTCTTCGAGAGATGATTTACGGGTGGAAGGGAGTCATTAGTTAGATGAACGGGATGGATAATAAACCAAATAGAAGACGATAAATCAAAGAGAAAATTTTAATAATCCTCTGTAGCAGCTTGGAGAGAGAGAGAGAGAGAGAGAGAGAGAGAGAGAGAGAGAGAGAGAGAGAGAGAGAGAGAGAGAGAGAGAGAGAGAGAGATCATATCCCACTAACCTGAGAGAGGGATAGACAAAAGTCTCATATCCCACTGACCTGAGAGAGAGAGAGAGAGAGAGAGAGAGAGAGAGAGAGAGAG
>NC_090751.1:41940340-41952840 GCF_036898095.1 Palaemon carinicauda
GGGCGGAGATAAATAGGATGGTATTTAACTCCGATAAATTCGAATCAATGAATTACGGAAACAGAGAAGGAATGGTATATGCATACAAGGGACCTAATAACGAGACAATCACAAACAAGGAAGCAATTAAAGACCTTGGTGTAATGTTA
Organism: Palaemon carinicauda; assembly: GCF_036898095.1. Lineage (NCBI taxonomy): Eukaryota > Metazoa > Arthropoda > Malacostraca > Decapoda > Palaemonidae > Palaemon > Palaemon carinicauda. The sequence goes on from NC_090751.1 coordinate 41,940,490, forward strand.
AATAGGAATATGTTATGCAACGACCAAATAGCAACACTGTTGGCTAAATGTAAAGCAAAAATGGGAATGTTATTCAGACACTTTAAAACAAGAAAAGCTGAACACATGATTATGCTTTACAAAACTTATGTATGTAGTACACTCGAGTACTGCAATGTGATATGGTACCCACACTACCAAAAGGATATTGAACAAATAGAGAGTGTACAAAGGTCCTATACTGCTAGAATAGAAGAAGTTAAGGACCTTGACTACTGGGAAAGACTGCAAATTTTAAAACTATAGAGTCTAGAAAGGAGAAGAGAACGCTACATGATAATACAAGCATGGAAGCAAATAGAAGGAATTACTGAAAACATCATGGAGCTAAAAATATCAGAAAGAGCAAGCCGAGGTAGATTAATAGTGCCAAAAAATATACCAGGAAAACTAAGGAAGGCGCACCAGCATCGATAATACAGCGACTATTTAATGTGCTGCCTACTCATCTACGAAACATATCAGGAGTGAGCGTAGATGTGTTTAAGAATAAGCTCGATAAATACCTAAGATGCATCCCAGACCATCCAAGACTAGAAGATGCAAAATACACCGGAAGATGCATTAGCAACTCTCTGGTGGATATACGAGGTGCCTCACACTGAGGGACCTGGGGGAACCCAAACAAAAAATAAGGCAATAAGGCTCTCTCTCTCTCTCTCTCTCTCTCTCTCTCTCTCTATATATATATATATATATATATATATATATATATATATATATATATATATATTTCTAATTCAGTCTCCAATTCCTGGCAAAAATTTAACCAAGATTTACTCTCTTTCTACAAACATCCTAATTTCTTCCCCTTTATTCTGTTCTCATTTACTGTTATTTTGCATTCCCATTTTTTAAGTTCGTTTTGGTTCCTTGGGGAAAGTTTTCTACGAGTCTCCCATCATTCGTCTTTGATTATCTGTTTGTCTTGAAATAAACATTAAGATACTTGACCTCGTTCGGTGTATTTTTACCCAGATCTTGATTTGTCTTACTGTTCATTTACTAATTCCATTTGGTAATTTTTATAATCATATAACTAAATTTTTGTCTGTATATTGCGTATAGAATACCGTATACCGTGTGCTTCTATCTAAAAAATTTATACATACATACATATACCAAAGGCACTTCCCCCAATTTTGGGGGGTAGCCGACAACAACAAGAAACAAAACAAAAAGTGGACCTCTACTCTCTACGTTCCTCCAGCCTAACCAGGGACTCAGCCGAGTTCAGCTGGTACTGCTAGGGTGCCACAGCCCAACCTCCCACATTTCCACCACAGATGAAGCTTCATACTGCTGAGTCCCCTACTGCTGCTACCTCCGCGGTCATCTAAGGCACCGGAGGAAGCAGCAGGGCCTACCGGAACTGCGTCACAATCGCTCGCCATTCATTCCTATTTCTAGCATGCTCTCTTGCCTCTCTCACATCTATCCTCCTATCACCCAGAGCTTTCTTCACACCATCCATCCACCCAAACCTTGGCCTTCCTCTTGTACTTCTCCCATCAACTCTTGCATTCATCACCTTCTTTAGCAGACAGCCATTTTCCATTCTCTCAACATGGCCAAACCACCTCAACACATTCATATCCACTCTAGCCGCTAACTCATTTCTTACACCCGTTCTCACCCTCACCACTTCGTTCCTAACCCTATCTACTCGAGATACACCAGCCATACTCCTCAGACACTTCATCTCAAACACATTCAATTTCTGTCTCTCCATCACTTTCATTCCCCACAACTCCGATCCATACATCACAGTTGGTACAATCACTTTCTCATATAGAACTCTCTTTACATTCATGCCCAATCCTCTATTTTTTACTACTCCCTTAACTGCCCCCAACACTTTGCAACCTTCATTCACTCTCTGACGTACATCTGCTTCCACTGCACCATTTGCTGCAACAACAGACTCCAAGTACTTAAACTGATCCACCTCCTCAAGTAACTCTCCATTCAACATGACATTCAACCTTGCACCACCTTCCCTTCTCGTACATCTCATAACCTTACTCTTACCCACATTAACTCTCAACTTCCTTCTCTCACACACCCTTCCAAATTCTGTCACTAGTCGGTCAGGCTTCTCTTCTGTGTCTGCTACCAGTACAGTATCATCCGCAAACAACAACTGATTTACCTCCCATTCATGATCATTCTCGCCTACCAGTTTTAATGCTCGTCCACGCACTCTAGCATTCACCTCTCTCACCACTCCATCAACATACAAGTTAAACAACCACGGCGACATCACACATCCCTGTCTCAGCCCCACTCCTACCGGAAACCAATCGCTCACCTCATTTCCTATTCTAACACATGCTTTACTACCTGTGTAGAAACTTTTCACTGCTTGCAACAACCTTCCACCAACTCCATATAACCTCATCACATTCCACAGTGCTTCCCTATCAACTCTATCATATGCTTTCTCCAGATCCATAAACGCAACATACACCTCCTTACCTTTTGCTAAATATTTCTCGCATATCTGCCTAACTGTAAAAATCTGATTCATACAGCCCCTACCTCTTCTAAAACCACCCTGTACTTCCAAGATTGCATTCTCTGTTTTATCCTTAATCCTATTAATCAGTATTCTACCATACACTTTTCCAACTACACTCAACAAACTAATACCTCTTGAATTACAACACTCATGCACATCTCCCTTACCCTTATATAGTGGTACAATACATGCACAGACCCAATCTACTGGTACCATTGACAACACAAAACACACATTAAACAATCTCACCAACCATTCAAGTACAGTCACACCCCCTTCCTTCAACATCTCAGCTTTCACACCATCCATACCCGATGCTTTTCCTACTCTCGTTTCATCTAGTGCTCTCCTCACTTCCTCTATTGTAATCTCTCTCTCATTCTCATTTCCCATCACTGGCACCTCAACACCTGGAACCGCAATTATATCTGCCTCCCTATCATCCTCAACATTCAGCAAACTTTCAAAATATTCCGCCCACCTTTTCCTTGCCTCCTCTCCTTTTAACAACCTTCCATTTCCATCTTTCACTGTCTCTTCAATTCTTGCGCCGGCCTTCCTTACTCTCTTCACTTCTTTCCAAAACTTCTTCTTATTCTCTTCATATGACTGACCCAGTCCCTGACCCCACCTCAGGTCAGCTGCCCTCTTTGCCTCACGTACCTTGCGCTTTACTTCCACCTTTTGCTCTCTATATTTTCATACTTCTCTATACTATTACTCTGCAGCCATTCTTCAAAAGCCCTCTTTTTCTCTTCCACTTTTACCTTCACTCCTTTATTCCACCATTCACTGCCCTTCCTCATGCTGCCTCCAACAACCTTCTTGCCACATACATCACTTGCAATCCCAACAAAATTTTCTTTTGCTAACTTCCACTCCTCCTCTAAACTACCAGTTTCTCTTACTCTCACCTCGTCATATGCCATTTTCAACCTTTCCTGATATTTACTTTTTACCCCCGGTTTTATTAGCTCTTCAACCCTCACTAGCTCCCTTTTACATCCACCTACTCTATTCCCCCACTCTTTTGCTACAACTAATTTTCCTTCCACCAAAAAATGATCAGACATACCGTTAGCCATACCCCTAAACACGTGCACGTCTTTCAATCTTCCAAACATTCTTTTAGTTATCAACACATAATCCATTAATGCCCTTTCTACTAATGTATCTTTATTAATTAATTATATGAAATGTATTACTTCATACTTATATCCTTTCTATTTGCTAACAAATTACGGTGGGAAATTATTGGAATATTTTTAAAGATAAACAATCGAGGTATTAGCACTGAATTCTCATAAATCACAGGTCGTATGTATAAGACGTTTGGAGCTTTTATTGTTCCATTTGTGTTTCTCAGAGTATGGATTCATATCTACCTCTAAGTCGCTTAGTAATAGTGCACGAAGTTATGAAAGTAGATTTCCCAGTAGTAAGCACATGTTAGGCTTTTAGGGTTAAGTGTTTGGAGAATTAATAAGAACTCAGTATCCCATTCTTTTTGAAAGACTGAAATGGGGATGTCAGAGGCCTAGGGTCTTGTCTCGAGGGTGATCTAAATACTCTAAAACCTTCTTAATGGTTTAGTTATTACTAGGTGGTTGTATCCAGTTATTTCTTTTCATATTTTGATATAATAAGTTACAATGGAGCATAAGAACAATGATGAACCATATCCTATGATATAGGTATCCTCTGATGAAATAGATTACTATAACACCGAATTAACTATGAATTGTCTTATCTTGTCATTTAATGCTGATTGCTTGCATATGAATAAATTTTGCAAGTGTTCGTGCAGTATTCATAGCTACTGCTGAAATATACCTTGATCTCCTATTGCATATAGTGACTACGTTTGCTATTTCATTACAAAAAGTTTTAGGGACGATAGACTTATTAAATGCTGCATTGACAAAAATTTTTTGAATCTTTACCGAGAATCCAATGAACACATGGACTATGCAACTGACTTTCACAAATCCAAAGGAATTGCCTTAAACATACAGTTTTTTAAGGAAATGTCACAGAATTGTTTTTATTAGGAGTCTATCAGTCCTTTGGAAATCATTATTTTGGATGTTCTTAACCGTCCATAAAGAAATAGTTTATTTTGCTGTCAGTTATGTTATTAAGAAATAAATCAAATATACAAGATATTGTTATGCACTTCGTTAACATTCATTACTTACAGGGGCATGTATGCTAATTAGCTTGTAATTATCTTGTAAGTTCATTTCAGCTATAATTTATCAGTTAGTATCGGTATGCATACATGGATATATGGGTTTGTTAATGAATCTATATGAGTATCTCAATTGTATAATAGGAAACTGTCAGAGAACTAATACAGGATGTAAATGATTTATAATGAGGTTTTTCTGATTAATATATTTATGGCATTATTTTTTATATAAATTTCTAAAAAAACACAAAGTAATTTTTCTCTGTCTGCTAGACACTTATCAGAGAAATCATTTGCATTTTTATAGAGTGAAAGCTTTTTTTGTGTTTAGTCAGTGTATGCTTAGTAATTTGAAAGCATCTTAAAGAAACTCTCTGATAAAAGTGTCATTACTAGTCTATCAGTATTCGGTGCGGCTCCTTCAAAGAAAATATTTCAGTTTATCTTTACACTGTATTAGGTGAATAAGTTTCACCACTTGGGCAATTTAATATTAAATCCTCGTATTTAATAAAGCTGGAGTTGAGGATTATTATGACCTTCACAAGCAAAGTTAAGCTAGACAGGTTCTACCTCAGTTCAGACTTAGTTAACTCTAGCATGTTGTTCTTAGTAAAGTAGAAGACTAAGTCGATGCACTGAAAGATCTTATTACAAACTATCAATTCTTCCAAGTTTTAATCACCAATATCGCCATATGTCTTTGAAACTTACGCGCCATATTTAAATTTATAGTTCTGTGAAAAAAATAAGAACCTATAGCTGTCCTTATCCTAAGGAAACGAACCGTGTCTTTCACGCCTCCGTTTGATGGACAAGTAGCTACTTTCCCACTGGCTAATGCAGTGACGCCTTAAGATAAACATGGAAGTTCAGCCCCAATTCTGGGGAGCCATCACAAATGTTATTCCTTTCTAATCCTATTTCGGACCGTAGAAAAGCACTCTTCTCTAGCCTCATAAATTATTCAATCTCCCTTCCTATCACATTTATTCTTGTTATGGGTATTATTCCCCTCAGGTCTTCCCCCACTTGTCTGCCATTCAACGGCGAAACGCAAAATGTAAATTGTGTTAACGCCGCTTCTCCTTTGCAGTCTCCTGCAAATCCTCCTCCTTCAGAAAAGGATAAGGAGGAGGAGGAGGAGAAGCAGCAAGGAGAGGCTGAGAAGGACGCAAAGGAATCCTTTCGAAGGAAGATGATAGGATGAATATTGAATAGGATTTTCTTATTTGATTCCTATTATTAACGAAAGAAAACGAAAAATATACGGACTTTCTTAGAAATATAGTCATGCTACAAGACTCAAAAATCTCCCTAAAATATCGGGGCCACATCAATGCTAAGGAAAGGTTTTATTTCATTCTAGCTATCCATGTAAATAATAGAAATTAAACATATATCTTTTGGAATCCTTTCTTTGAAATTTATCAACACACTATTTCTTTATGGATGTATCTTTTAGTGCATAAATTCATTAGAAAAAGGTTAATGTCGAAAAAAAAACCAGTCAGATTTCCCGGATTTCTTTAATTATGTTTAGTGAAAATAGTTTGTTCGTTGAAGAATTGAATTTCATATAATTTAATCCTTGGTTACGTTCCTTCAATTGCAGCATTCAACAAACTTTGGATAACTTTGTTTATTTATTCAATACTATTTACAATTCCAAGACATGAAATTACTCAAGACTTTCATTATAAAATCTACCAATTGTTTAACGCTGAAATTTGCATTTCCATGATCTTTCCCTTCCTAATCACAATGGGTAAGTTGGTGCATTTTCTTTTGATACCCTCGCTGTACAACAGAACTTTTTTTTTTTTTATTCTTCATAGAGGATTTCCTCTAGCTTATTCTTCTATCTTTTCATCAAAGTGCATCCAACTGAACCAGTTTATAAGATTAAAATCTGTCTTGATACAATTGATGATTTTATAAAATAATTCATTTTCTTTTAATCAGTCTTTACTTTCCATATTGCAGCGCCTTATAATCATATAATGTATTTTCATTCAATAATCAAATTTGAACTAACGTCAGATGATGGCATATTTATTAATCGAATTTTAATAGATAGCATACTCAATTGCCCAGACTGTAAGCAAATTCCCTGGAGATTGCGAAAATAATTTTCCAAGTGTAATAACCGTTAACAGAAACAGTGTAGGTCAGTGGTTCCCAACCTTTTTTCTGTCATTTCCCCCACTGTACCCAGTTCAACTTTTATTTGATGCATACTGGGATTCTAATGCATTCCAGTTACCAATGTAAAGTTTCTATTACGTATGCCGATTATTAAGTATAACAGCCTCTTTATTGCAAGAATATTAGTACATTTTCATCCATACGCAAAAATCGTAAATTTTTACCTTGATAGGTATTTGAACTTGAATTTAGCTGAAATTTCAATCTGATGCTGATCATTTGAAACGTTATTATCAATCTGGAATCTTTTATCGTAGAAAGTAAATGGTATTAACCATTGACGTAATTTTTTCCTTATGCGTGTATCATTTATATCAGTGGTTCCCAACCTTTTTTCTGTCATTTCCCCCCTGCACCCAGTTCAACCATCCAGATTTCCCCCTTCATGCCCCGCCCAGCCCTCATGCCCACTCGCCTGCCTCAGAAATGGGCATGACACTCCAATTCTCCCCTTGAATATCATGTCAGTGAGAAATGATATGATCATATCACAATTGAATGGCTAACAACAAATTGCCGCAAGTACTGTGAGGACATTTCCCGCTTGTTTTAGTTAGTAGGTAGTGTAATTATTTCCCCCCTGGAAGCTTCAAATTTCCCCCAGGTTGGGAACCACTGGTGTAGGTACTGAATATCTCTTTATCCTCGTTGCTATCATAATCGTCCCTCAGCAATCTTGAGTTAACGCTATCTAACGAAATCTGTCCGAAGAATTTCGAGAAGAGAGAATAATCAGGCAAAGGAACGCACAATACACCTTTTAGTAATCGTGCATTTCAATGGCCCTCTCTTCCGCGTTACGCCTCCCCTACGTAAAATGCTTTACAAGGAGGGGAGAGTCATTGTTACCGTAAATCCATTAAAAAAAGAGAAAATTGTGAAGGACAAAGAATGAAATTTGGCTTGTTAATGCTCGTACAACCTACTTGAATCCCCTTTTAATTTGCTTCCTCCCTTACAAACTACTTCCAAGTTTCGAACAAGAGGAAATATAGCTGTTAGCGGAGTATTGGATCTGCTCAAGCACTGCTTTGAGCATAAAATAAACTCGTTATTGTTGGATATATCCCCAACCTCTAATCTTAGTTCTTTTCAGATTTCTTCCATCTCAAAGTGCTCGTAAAATAAAAAAATAAAAAATGTTAATGGTTTTAAAAAAAAACTATTTTGTCAATACGTAACATCAAGGGAACTTTTTATTGTTGGATACTTCACTATTCCCCAGCTCTCGTGTTTCCTCAGACTTTTAGTAATACCTATTAATCTTAAGATTCCAACCGCCCCACCCTACCCCCCACCTAGACTAATCAATCAGCTGAATTAGCAAGTAATCAGTAACGATTCGCGAAAGAATTGCGTTCTTAGTCTAGTGGAGACATGTTTTTTAACAAGATTTTCATATTTGTACCTGGCGAAATATCGTTTATTTGGGGGCAGTGTATTTCGTGTTCCCCATTCATATGTATTTAGTCGACTCATATAGAGTAGAGCACATTAGTATTTTTAAATCTCTCTCTCTCTCTCTCTCTCTCTCTCTCTCTCTCTCTCTCCTCTCTCCTTTTTATGTAAAGGTTAAGCTACGTTCGAACTTTTATAACTGGTTTCAGTTTCAGAGTCTCAAATATAAAGGAAATAACAATTTAGTTGATCAATCATTGGCAGCATTCTACATGTTTTACAAAAGCTTGTACATTACCATCTTGAAGAATTTCTTAGCATCATGCCGAGCAGAATGGAAATATATACGAAACACCTAAGAAAAAAAAATCAAATCAACAGAGGACTGAAATTCAGCTAGTTTTTCATATTCAAAATAACTTTTGATTTCTCTCCTCTATAACGACTTTCACAAGATCAGTCGATGAAATCGTTTTACGGCAAAGAGAGGAAATAAAATTGTAGACGCAGCGATTTGTGTCGGGCGAAGCGGCTTGTATTGAACGCCAGATCGCCGATATCGTTTTCAGAATATGGAAAAGGAAACATCAAACGATCAGGGACCATTTACTGCTTCTCCCACCACACTCACCAATATAACAATATAAATTTTTTATATACTTAGTTATTATTAGGAAAAAGATCCATGTCGTGTAATACTTTTTAGTTATAAAGAGAAATGTTTGTGTGTAAGCTGTTACGTTCTTATATATTCACCTCTTTTCCCCCATATAGTTTGCTTTTTCTTTACATGTAGAGGAGGAGTCTTATTTAAATTCTTCTCGGTACCAAGGATATTTATTTAAGATTAATGAACTTGGTACAAAAATTTAAAACATAACGTTATCTTTCTGAGCAATATTTCCTGTATTTGATTGCGTAGTCCACAGCACGAAAGTCTACCTCAAGAAAGGCAAAAGTTTGGCTTTTATTAGAATGCTCAATTTTTGATTGGTTGAATTCAACAGGAAGGCTATATCTTTAAGTTTATCTTTACACTGTATTAGGTGAATAATTTTCACCACTTAAGCAATTTAATATTAAATCCTCGTATTTAATAAAGCTGGAGTTGAGGATTATTATGACCTTCGCAAGCAAAGTTAAGCCAGACAGGTTCTACCTCAGTTCAGACTTTCCCCCCGTCCCTGGGGCTCTCCCCCCCGCCACTGGGGCCCTCCCCCCGTCCCTGGGGCTTCCCCCCCCTGGGGCCCTCCCCCCGCCCCTGGGACCCTCCCCCCCCACCCGTGGGGCCCCTCCCCCACCCGTGGGGCCCTCCCCCTCGCCCCTGGGGCCCTCCCCCCCGCCCCTGGGGCCCTCCCCCCCGCCCCTGGGGCACTCCCCTCGCCCCTGGGGCCCTCCCCCACCCCTGGGGCCCTCCCCTCAACCCTGGGGCCCTCCCCCCACCCGTGGGGCCCTCCCCCTGTCCCTGGGGCCGTCCCCCCTCCCCTGAGTTAACTCTAGCATGTTGTTCTTAGTAAAGTAGAGGACTAAGTCGATGCACTGAAAGATCTTATTACAAATTTAACCTAATGTCAGATTAAGCGCTGTCATGGAATAAACAAATTTTCTTTAAATATTTTCATATCGTGTGTCTCACTTGTAAAGTACATGTCATTATCAAAATATAAAAAAAAAGTCAAAAGAGTGGTAATAGGCTACTTAATAAAACAAAATGGGTTCGGTAGATGCCAGAACATTGACCTCATACTTATAATTCACCTTTCATGATATTCATTTGACTTAAACGTCTATCAATTACATTCATGGCTAAGATCGTATTTTGATTTAGTTGTCGCCTAATTCTTTTAAGTGTGTAATAAACTTAGTTATAAGAACAAAGAACTGTAGATTAATACATTGCCATCCTTATAGAAAAGATTTTCCCTATTTCAGTACTTTGTGAATGAATAATTTCTTTACCCCAAAACTATTCTTCAGAACGAGTGAAGTAAACACAGGACAGTATTGAACAGAAATTTCCTATTCCTTAAAAAAACATAAGAACAATTATCTTAATTGGTTGAGAGAATTGAAAAGTAAATATAGATTTAAATGTGAGTATCCAGCTTGGTAAAAAGACCAACAGGGTTTTCACGCATTCTCAGTCGGTAATTATTTTAAGAGACTTTGATAAAGATTGATAAATACAACCTGAAAATAATGAAAGTTTCTTTACTTGATAATCTAAAATTCGGGGACATCCAAAGAAAATCTCAAGAATTTCCTTTCCCTTACCATCTCTCTCTCTCTCTCTCTCTCTCTCTCTCTCTCTCTCTCTCTCTCTCTCCCCTAAATCCAAGCAAAAATTGCCTTTTGATTAGTTTTTATTGCTTGGCGAATTCAATTCTCTATTTTCGTCGACGAAACATTTCATTATTAAAATCGAAGGAACCACGTCCGAATCAGATGTGAGTTTGATTACCCTTTCCCTATTATAAGTGCATCAGCATACAATGGAAGTGCATGATAAGTTTGTAAATAATGTCGAATGGAGAACAAAAGCGATATGGATATCCCGTAAATAACTCGTGTCAGGAAGACCGGTGAAGAAGCCAATTTTCAAGATATTACTTTAATAAAGTTTGGAAAAGATTTCATTGAATTTATTACAATTATTTTTATTAACAGTAGTAAAGAAAAATATTGTTCTTTTTGCCTTTAACCTAGAGTTAATTACAATTCCTTACAAAAATAAAATTAATTCTTTCCGCGATAAAAAGTTATTTGTTAAAATGAATTCACTGATTCTTTAGGTATGAGCGTAAGGGTAACACTTCTCTCTCTCTCTCTCTCTCTCTCTCTCTCTCTCTCTCTCTCTCTCTCTTTCTACTTTTAACTAATATTTGTAATACTTTGCTATTAAAATTCTACACATTACCATTCGTCAATATTTCCACGATTCCTTTCCTCCAAATGGACAAAGGACAGAAATGTGCTATCGGAACTTTTTTTTCGACTGGTAATTATTTGTTAGGATTTGTTTAGAGAGTTGGAAAAGGTTTATTCACAATACTGAGTATACTATTCTTGAATAGATAATCAGAATCGACTTCTTCATCCATAATGGAAATGGGACGTCTTAAGTTGAGCAATCCTGGGGTTCAGTCATCATCATCATCATCATCATCATCATCATTTTTTTCTTCTCCTACGCCTATTGCGGCAAAGGGCCTCTGTTAGATTTCGCCAGTCATCTCTATCTTGGGACGAGGTCATTTCCCAATATCCCCCATTAAAAAGGTTAAAGCGTGAAATATTGTTTATTTTCAAAATTGGGAGAGAGAGGTAGGACTAGTTTTACATGAGAGAGCTTGAATCTCTGAACTACTTTTGTTCAGTAAAAAGACTAGTTTGATTTGCACAGGCTCACATTGTTAATCAAATATATATACTAATTGTAACCAAAGACACTTTGCGTGTCAAATGAGGCATTTTTAAGAATAGTTTACCAAACTTTTTTTTTTTCTCGGAGTTAAGCTCTACCATACGAGAGCAGACTTACCTATCTATTCCAGTTATGAAAATAAGAAAAATCTTAGACTTCAACTTTTATTACTGGGAATATTAAGAAATGACCGTGTCTGGCTAAACCTAAGGATTGTGCAACTTGAGACGTCTCATTTCCGTTATGGATGAAGTTGATCCTATATCTTATACTCATCGTCATGAATAAACCCCTTTACATCTCTCTAACTAATATTATGATAAACCGTAAAGTCAAATACAGAACAGAGATCTATAATCCAAATGATTAATTTCCGTTTGTTGTATACTTTTTTCTCAAATTGTTTAGATATTAGCCAAGTCGGTCGGTCAAGCTCACTGAGATATGGGTGAGACTCGAGGCTCCTGCTTTGCAGTCCGTATAGATATTAGCCAATAGGTAAATTAATACATTACGAAGGAAGCCTATGTTTCTTCTCGTGTGGAAGAGTGATACCAACAAGGTTAATTG
>NC_090751.1:41962840-41982840 GCF_036898095.1 Palaemon carinicauda
GGTGGTATACTTCTAGCATAAGACGTTCTTTGGCCTCTATCCTGAGGTGCCTTACCTCTAGCATTAATGGCTCTTTAACCTCCATTTTGAGGTGCCATACTTTTAGCATTAGGGGCTCTTTGGCCTCTATTTTGAGGTGGCATACTTCTAGCGTTAGATGTTCTTTGACCTCTAATTTGAGGGAGTATACTTCTAGCATTAGATGTTCTTAGACCTCTATTTCGAGGAGCCTTACCTCTAGCATTAGAGTCTCTTTGACCTCTAATTTGAGGTGGTATACTTCTAGCATTAGATGTTCTTTGACCTCTATTCTGAGGTGCTGTACTTCTATCATTAGAGTCACTTTGACCTCCATTTTGAGGTGCCATACTTTTAGCATTAGCGGCTCTTTGACCTCTATTTTGAGGTAGCATACCTTTAGCGTAATATGTTCTTTGACCTCTATTTTCAAGTGCCTTACTTCCAGGATTAGAGGGTCTTTGACCTCTTTTTTTGAGGTTCCATACTGCCAACATTAAAGGCAGTTTTTTTCCTCTATTTTGAGATGCCATACTTTAGCATTAAAGAGGTTCTTTGACCTCTTTTTTTAAGCGCCTTATCTCTAGCATTAAAAGCTCTTTCACCGCTATTTTTAGGTGCCTTACGTCTAGCATTAGAGTCTATTTTACCTCTTCGTTTAAAGTTTCTTCGTCTCTGTGCTTTTCTGTCTCTTCTAGTTTTCCAAGATTTTCTTTCCTTAGTTCGTCAGTTTGCTTCATTTCATCGTTTTTTTTTTCCTTGGTTCGTCAGTTTCCTCCATTTCGTCGGTTTTTTCCTTAGGTCGTCAGTTTCCTTCATTTCATCGGTTTTTTTCCTTAGGTCGTCAGATTCCTTCATTTCATCGGTTTCTTTCCTTAGTCAGTTTCCTTCATTTCATCGTTATTTTTCCTTAGTTCGTCAGTTTCCTCCATTTCGTCGGTTTTTTTTTCTTAGTTCGTCAGTTTCCTTCATTTCATCTGTTTTTTTCCTTAGTTCGACAGATTCCTTCATTTCATCGATTTCTTTCCTTAGTTCGTCAGTTTTCTTCATTTCATCAGTTTCTTTCCTTGGTTTGTCAGTTTCCTTCATTTCATCGGTTTCCTTCCTTAGTTCGTCAGTTTCCTTCATTTCATCGATTTCTTTCCTTAGTTCGTCAGTTTCCTTCATTTCATCGGTTTCTTTCCTTGGTTTGTCAGTTTCCTTCATTTCATCGGTTTCCTTCCTTAGTTCGTCAGTTTCCTTCATTTCATCGATTTCTTTCCTTAGTTCGTCAGTTTCCTTCATTTCATCGGTTTCTTTCCTTGGTTCCTCAGTTTCTCTCTAGATTTCAAGAATGATTTCAGTGCCATGTGTTCTCAGTTCGTCTGAGTGCTCAGAGAAATCGATGGCATTCATGTCTTGACGCATCAGGGCAATGGGTGAAGACGCGAATGCCATTGATTTCTCCGCATACGCGAACCTGCCTAGGAAAAATATGAACAACACAACATATTTACCAATGCCGAATTTTAGGACAATCCTGATGAAGAACAATATATTGCTCACCGCTCAGTTGAACCACTTTGCCTCCGTCCTCATTTCCTGCTATCCGTCTTTGCGCCAATACAAAGCCTCGTAGCATTTCCAATAGTCTCCAATTATAGGACATCGGCGCAAAGCAACCATTAAAAAAAAAAAAAAAAGATCAGGTCTTCAAGAGTCATTTGGAACTCGAGGCAGAGTCTTTCAGAACTGCTCCGGGAAGATTCTGCTCTGGAGACATTCGTAATTTCACGCTAATTCTACGGCTATGTCGTGTTGAAGCCTGTTGAAGATCCGGAAAAATTTTCTTCAGGGACCGTTCAGGGAGCTCTGGGAGGATTCTGTTCTGGAGTCATTCAGAACTCCATGTTAAGGCTACGGCTATTACTTCTAAAGTCATTTGGAGATCGGGGAAAGTTTTCTTCCAAAGCCGTTCAGAGATTCTGTTCTGGAGTCATTCAGAACTCCATGCTAAGTCTATAGCTATTTCTTCTAAAGCCATTTTGAGATCCAGGATGATTTTCTTCCAAAGTCATTTTGGACTCGAAAAATTCTCTTCTCTCGTTTCAATGGGCCATAGTAAATCATCATCATCATCATCATCATCATCATCATCATCATCATAATAATAATAATAATAATAATAATAATAATAATAATTAATAAACTACATAAGTCAGAAAGTTCTGAAGACGTTCAACGCTCGGCTTTACAGTTTGAAGAAAAAGTTAAGAGACTGGATAGGAAGATGAAAAGACAATTATTACTATAATGTTTTACTTTTGATATTGATTAACGCCTGCAGTGCTCTCGGCGATCGAAATCGGTCGAAGGATGATTAAGTTTTATAGAAAACCGCATTGAAATAACAGATGGTTTTGACCGAAGTTTTTTCCCATGTGGCGATTTGTTTTAAGTCATAAAAAAGTAATGGTGGAAAACAATAGCTTTGCATAATTTGGCAGTATATGGAGAGCGTGGTTCTGTAAACAAATACCACACACACACACACACACACACACATATATATATATATATATATGTGTGTGTGTGTGTGTGTGTGTGTATATATATATATATATATATATACTTATCATCAGCAGCAGCAGCCGTTGCTAGTCCACTGAAAACAAAGGCCTCAGACATGTTCTTCCACTTGCGTCCGCTTATAGTCTTTCTGTGCCAGTCCACAATCGCAATCTTTCTTATTTGGTCAATCCATCATCTTCTCTTCATACCCCAGCTTCGTTTGCAATGTCTAGGGAACCATTCTGTTATTCCCAATGTCCCTCAATTGAATAGATAATCTTTTAGTGAGTGTTTTTTTTCTATTGCTAATTTTTACTGTTTTTATTACTGTGTATAATTTTTAGACTGTTTAATAAGATTTAGCAAAAGTGCTAAATTTGAAACCAAATTTATTAATGGCGAAAAATCGCCAACCTACGCGAGTCAAAACGAGAAATTTAGAAATCGGGAACAATACTATATAAGTTAGGAAATTATGTCAACGATACAGCGTTGATAATACGTTGTTTAAATACATCTTAAATTGGACATAGACGAGTACACGAAGCTTAGATAATATCGAAAACCAGGATTATTTTAGACTTCTTTCTGTACATTACGTTAAGATATCGGCTAAAACTAGAGATCAGCTGACGAAATCATACGTCGTGTTTAAAGGCCAGCCTCCTATCGAAGAGAGAGAGAGAGAGAGAGAGAGAGAGAGAGAGACGTATTTATATATCCAAGTGATAATTGATAATAACATTTAAAAATAAACTGTATGCAAACTATGATAGCTTATAACATATTGGTGATGATGTAATATTCATTATGAAGATATTTTGAATAACTTGAAATGTTATATAAACGATACTCTGTTATTCGCATGTGTGCATATTCTCGAGAGCGGAAGCTAAAGATCAGCTGATCACAACCATAAGTAAAAATAATGTTAATAATGCGTGTGGTATTTACTTGACCTTTTAAGGAAACAATGATTTTAATTTCCCAGATATATATGTACTGTGCGTTGATTTCGTTAGTAATTAAGACTGAACAGGTTGTCCCTGATGTGTCATACTCTTGTAATATATATATATATATATATATGTGTGTATATATATATATGTATATATATATGTATATATATATGTATATATATGTATATATGTATATATATATGTATATTTATATATATATATATATATATATATATACATATATATATATATATATATATATATACTTTTATATATATATATATATATATATAAAATCTCAAGCTGACTAAAATGGCAATTTGAGTGATTTTTTTAATTCAAATTGGATACAAATATATAGAAGTATTGAGCCTGTTGTTCTCTTGAATGAGAACCTGGTTATCTGGTTGACATAATTGATGTGCGTATCCCTTCTCGTGTGCTAAAATATCGATTAAAAGACAGATCCTGGTTCAAGGCATGATAGGCCTACTGCTTCTCCAAATAAGCACATCAACAATCATCATTGAATCAGGATTTGTCTTTACTTGATAGTTTAGCACACGAGGGATATGCTTATCAATTATGTTGACCAGATACTCATTCAAGAGAACAACGGGCTTAACACCATTACATAAATTTGACAGATTCAAAAGCAAAAGTCCAAACAGTTACCAGACACCTGAATAGCTTCCATATTGATTTGCTCACAGCCTGATTCAGAGGTAAAATTCAAAGCCCTTAAGACAATTGCTATCAGTAGGAAAAACAGAATTTAACCACTCCTTATGGTGAGCCTCAAAATCACCATCAAGCTGGAAAAAAAAGCCTTTCTGTCATCATCTTGTGTTTTAGCTATAATGGTATGACAATCGAAGTAAAATCATCCAAGTCTGGATTCTGATAGATGAACACAAATGAAAATTATTACATGTGCCACAAACTTTAATTACCTGAATCTCATGACATCCACATTCATAGCAGGACTTCAGACAAGCAGGGCACTCAATAGTGATATACACTGCCATTCTCTTTATCCTAGAAATGCCATCCCGTTTCAGAATTATTGGTTTCCTAAAACTGGGAAGAAGGAGTTCAGACGATTGCCTCATTAAAAAAACAAATGAGACACTCATCAAATGCCAAGGCTTTGGCAATTTGGACAAGTAAGGATGACCCTATCTTATTGATTGTTCTTGATCATTAAATTTTTCTTAACTCTAAGAAAAAGATAGACCCATCCATTTCTGGCCTCAGGTAGATCGAACACAAATAGGGTTATAACTTGGCTAGTAATATATATATATATATATATATATATATATTGTATATAGAAGTATATTATATTATGTAGTACTTTTCATTGTTCATTTTCTAGTATTTTTTTCAATTAGAAGAATAACTTCTCTGAATCCACCTTCCTGACTCGACCTAAGGAGATATACCGACCACCACCACAACATGATAACATAGGAAATAATCCCTTCCAATGTCATAGAATTTAAACAGATAGTTGTTATTATCCTAAACATCGACATTCATTGTACTATGTAACTTCCTTTACTATAATACAGAATATATAAAATATCACTTTCAAATATCATACACAATACGGATGGGAATAAGAGAGAGAGAGAGAGAGAGAGAGAGAGAGAGAGAGAGAGAGAGGTAAACAACCATGGTCTGGACAGACTATATTATGATTTAAAGTTCAAAGAAAACTTACAGTAATATGGAGATAACAAGAAAGCAAATTCATTTAATATGTAATGAAAATGACCCTTTTAAAATACTGTTGGTAGTGCCAAGTGTGTTTGTATCTTTCCAAGATTAGATCTGCAGGATATAGCTGACTCATAATTGTCCTACTGTTCGATTTATATACTTTGATTTTTTACTCTCTATAACCCATAGTTCTGTATTAGTTATAGTCATGTTTCCACTAGGTGGAAAAAAAGCGTTTGTGTCCTTGACAGTGCATGGGATAAGAAACTATGACAACAACAAAATTTATAATTATGATTTATAAACAGCATTCAAAAAATTAACTGGGTTTCTATTCTTGCACAGTAATCACTTCCATTAAACCATATTTTACTGTAAAGATTAACTGATGCATTTATTCATATATTAAGCATGGGAGATAGAGAGGCCTGTCTTTAAATACAGAAATGCCTTGTTGCTCGTTTTCCATAAGGTGTGGTTGTAACGCCAGAATTAACCTGCCGTCTCGAAAGGGAGCAGTAGATGTCAGGATTTTTCATCCAGAGTGGATAGAATAAACTACCGTCCGCAATAGTACACACACACACACACACACACACACACACATATATATATATATATATATACATATATATATATATATATATATGTGTGTGTGTGTGTGTGTGTATATATATTCTCTGATATGGATTAATTCAAAAAAGGTTTTTTTGTCTTGAAACTGATGAAAATGTGGATTATTTGCATTACTACCCTTAAAATGGGTTAAAAACTTACAATATATTTCAATCTGCTTTTAGTCTTGATTCATAGCATTTGAGACTCAATGTCTGCCTGAGATTTTATAGGTTTCGTGTATGTCAAGATATCTCGTGATTTTCCAAGAAAAAACATAGAATAGAAAGAAAAAGAATAAATTGGAAAACGAAAAAAAAAATAAGGAATCGGCAGTGTGCCTTTATTCTTGCGTGTCTATAATGCTGTTCGAGAATATTTGTTTTCAGTTTCTTTGTTCCAAGAAAATTGATAAATTTTGCAATAATTCGTTCAGCTGAAATACACTTCGTTTTCCTCTCGTACGTTATTAAAAGTTTACTCTTTTCATGATTTATCCAGAAAATATTTCACTATTTGAAGAATGAAAGTGATTACAAAATTAAAGCCTCATGACTTCAGATTAGTACGAGAGAGAGAGAGAGAGAGAGAGAGAGAGAGAGAGAGAGAGAGAGAAAAATCAAACTAGGTAATATATATATATATATATATATACATATATATATATATATATATATATACATATATATATATATATATATATGTGTGTGTGTGTGTGTGTGTGTGTGTGTGTGCGTATTGATTATATATTTATACACACACATACACACACACACACACATATATATATATATATATATATATATATATATATAGTTTTATATATATATATATATATATAGATAGATAGTTTTATATATATATATATATATATATATATCACAATTATTGTTAGTCCTCTGCAGGACAAAGGCCTCAGACATGTCCCTTCACTCACGTGTATTTATGTTCCTTTTATGCCTGTCTAAAACTGCAAATTTTCTTGGCTTGACAATCCATCGTCTTCTTTTCCTTCCCTTGCTTCTGTTGCAATCTCTAGGGATCCATTCTGTTATTTTTATCATCTATCTATTATCTGTCATTCTCATTACATGTCCTGTCCATATCCATTTCTTTTTTTCTTACTTATTGTTAAAATATGCTCTCGTATCCATGTTGTTCTTAGCGTTATTCCCATCATTATTCTTTTCATAGCTTTTTGAGTTGTAAATACTTTATGCTCGAAGGCTTAAGAAAGGCTCCAAGTTTCCGATGCATGAGTTAATACTGGCATTTTACTTTTCATAATCTCGTGTTGTTTACCAAAATCACTCCATCCCCTTTTTATCCGTCTTTTAATTTCGGTCTCATGTCCTGGGGAAACACTTAATGTCTGTCCTAAGTACCTATATTCATCAACAATCTCTAGAGGTTCGTCCATAATCCTTATTTGCTGTGTCCGCATTTTCAGTGAACATTATCATAGTTTTACTCAAATTTATTTTCGTTCTTACATTTCTGCTTTCTTTATTCAAATCTTCTATCATCTTTTGCAATTCTTCCCATGATTCTCTAAACGGAAATTATATCATCTGCAAATCTTAATTTGTTAAGATATTCCCTCTTAAAGTAAAGTCCTACATTTTTTCCAATATAAATTCTGAAAACTTCTTCTAGAGAAGCTGTGTATAATTTCTGAGAGATACGTTCTCCCTGTCTAACTCCTTTCTCAATCGGAATTTTCTAAATATCTTTATGCAGTTTTAGTATTGATTTACTTCCTTTATAGATATTTACAAGTGTTCTAATATAACATTCACCCATTCCTTGTCTGTGAGATAAGACGATAAGTCATGAAACCTATGAAAAAGTGTTCCAAAGTCATAAAAATCAATTTTAAGATGACAGTGACGCAGTATAATTCACCAAACCTCAAGCCGGGGACAACTTGCTGTCCCTCATCTCTTCATTATTAATAGAGACAGCATAGTGTGAACAAAATTATTCTATATCAGTTCTTTTTTAGTGTTTCAGCATATTCTAAACTACCCAATAGGAACTTTATATCCGAGTCCCAGATATCAAGAATGAATGCCTACATTTATTACAAATTGAATTAAATCTACTTCCGTTGTCACAACCATTCTTATACTTTCAATTATGGGGATAGATCTGAATAGCATGTCGTTTTATTGGCATTTACTGTAGAACCCCCTTAAGCAGATACGACATTTGTGTTACTAGACTCTTTACCCAAGAAGATCGCTCGCAGCAATATTACAGAAACATACCAAAGATGTTTCAAATAAAAAAAAAAAAAAATTTCCATTGGATTTCATAAGAAGGCTCGGGCTATCAATTTACCTACATCCTCAGGTAGCAATTTCATTTGAAAGGAAGTAAGCCTTCTTCAGAAGTAAAATGTTGACATTTTCATTTGTTTGGACGAACGAAATATTGTTGTTTTTACATAACTTGTTAATCTTCATTGAACAAATCTCTTCATAATATTCCCAAAAGTCTGGATAAGACATTTTGATCCTTACTGATAAGAAAAAATAAATCCTTACTATTCTTTCTCCATCTACATATTCTATTTTTTTTTCCTTTTAGATGGGAACCAATTGATTCAATATCAAGTGGAAAATACAAGATTGCCAATCTCTGAGAAGACGGCTGCCAAAACCTTAGATTGAATACGTCCTATATTGACATACATAAATATGAATTCAGATTTTTTTTTCCAACAATCCGTCCGCCATTTAAAGTCGGAAAAAGAGAAATTCCTCGAAATTGAAGCTCAAAGTAAAATCGTCAGTCGCTCATCCGGCAGCAGTTGGCAAACGGTCTGCGTCGTCCTCGGGGCTCTTTCAAATCTGCCTTATGGAGGAGGGCCGACCGTTTTGCACTGTTATCTTTCGCACCAGAGTCGCTAGAATCTTCTTCTAAAAGAAATGGCCAGAAAGATAAGAGAGTGACCGGAATGAATAGACTAGAATAAGGAAAAAATAAGTGAAGTAAGGAAAGGAAAGGACTGGAATGATAAAGCCGGTAACCCTAGAGTTGTATGTGAGAGGGAATTTCACTTGACCGTTGACGTAAATGGTTTTCCATATTGGTGGAAACTACATATTTCATAAAAAGGGTATCAAAAGAAAAAACCAAAGAAATCATGACTTGGTTCTTAAGAAAGATTTGTACTAAATGAACACTCAAGTAAATTCTGAAATAGAGAACAAGATGGTTGATATCTTTTTTTCGTGAAATTGAAACACATACTGTATTTATCCTGACGGCCCTTAGTCCCCTGAATTACTGGAACGACCATTAGGACGTGATCACACAAAGCCAACTTATTCGACCAACCTCTGTACTTACTTAAGTGTCTGCCTCGACCACTTTTCTTATGGGTCCTTTTTAAAAGATATTCTCAAAGTTATTCTCGAAATGACAAGGCCCATGCTATGTAATTTCCCAACTATATTAACTTCAAAACTAGTGCTCATTAATGCTCCCAAACATTGAGAGTGTTATGAAAAATCTCCTGATGATCATGTAAACTGTTCGCATAATTCTACAGCGAAAGTAAGTTTCAAGAAGGACTATTTATTTTAATGAAATATTCTCTAAGTGTGAATTCATGACAAAATTGTGAAAGTGTATATCAAGCTAGAATAAACTAGTTTAGTGCTTGAATTTCGATATAATATTCTATTGTATATTACGTTAATATAACATCCAAATCACCTCTTATTTTAATTTTCTCCACGTTCCATCATTCCAGAATTTCTGTCCATCCCAATGGTTTCTAAATACAGTAACATAATCTTGCTTACATATTCAAAACCTCTCTATAGTGGTCAAGTCCACTATACACTAAACGATCAGCCAACCCCGACCTCCTTCAGGCTGACAACTAAGAACACAAACCAAAACAATATAGTATCGCTATGCCTTGGGGACCCACCAGAATCCCCAGAAGTGGAGGCACAGACAGAGATGAGTGCTAATCCTCTTTGGTGGTCGCCAAGTCATAAGAACCGTGAAGGGTGTTGGGAGCACGTCCCCCAACCGCCATATATGCTGAGCAATGCTTTAGTGACGCTGGATCCTCTTAACATGGGAAGCTTCCGAATTATTTCCTCTCGTTACGTTATGACTTCCTGACGCTAAGCCCAAGCGACGACAGCGGGAATTAAGGCGGGGATTATTCTGATACCCCTAGTGACTCCGCCGCTACTAAAGTGGATTGTTTTTCCCACTGAATGGTATATATGGGAGAAGGATGTTTACTCACTGATTCGGATGACAATCGCATAAGAGGATTGGGTGTAAGCTTTATTACGCCATCATTCGTAAGAAGGGTAAAACTGCTCACTGATAAATTGTGGGTGTTGTGGTGTTGGGCGATTTAAATTGTGGCTTTGGACGATTCAATTTAAGAAGTATGAAGGCACAAATATGATTTTTATCCTTTTTAACCTACTTGTTATATGATGTAATCAAGAGAGAAATATATCTTATTCCAGGCTTCAGATGAAAAATTTTTTTATCTTGGGGAAGCAAATGGCTTGGAAACAAAAGACAATCTTTAAGTACATGGAAAATGGATTAAGTATAAAAATATAATCTTCTATAGTTTTTGTACACTCAAGCAGAGCTTCAGCTAACAAAGACAAAATTCTTACATCTTTTTCTATTCAGCAACAGTGGAAGAAAATTGTCTCTTTTCCTTTTTAGCTTTAGCCTTGCTCCTAAGAGAGAAAATTCTAGAATTGGAAACACTCAATAATAAGTTTTAGGAAACAAAAATCAACTTTCAACCGACCAGGGTTACCTTCCAGCAAGGCTCGAAGTGGGTATCAAGTTCGAGACCTATGTTGCAATGTTAACATAGTTCGTATATGAAAAGGCAAAAAATACCCTTAACATAACAAAAACAATCTGAATAACCATGACTATTATTTTTATTTATTTAAACTTGCTAAGCTACAACACTAGTTGGAAAAGCAGAATGCTATAAGACCGAGGGCTCCAACAGGGAAAATAGCCCAGTGACGAACGGAAATAAGAGAAGTAATTAACAATTAAAATAAAATGTTTTAAGAACAGTAACAACATTAAAACAAATCTTTTATATATAAGCTATAAAAACTGGAAAAAAAAAAACCACAGGAAGAAAAATAATAAAGAATAGTGTGCCCTAGTGTACCTTCAAGCAAGAGAACTCTACCCCAAGACAGTGAAAGACCATGGTACAGAGGCTATGGCACTATCCAAGACCAGAGAACAATAGTTTGATTTTGTGGTTTTGAACACATTACGTCATATACAAAATTATGGATGTCTCTGTGTTGTTGTTTTGGATGTTAACGGAAGGGGCGAAGTTAGTTTTGGATTTTTGTTTACTTCAAGGGTATATACTAATCACATGTTGTTTATTGATAAAGCAGGACATGATAAGATACAGTATAAACTATTGTTGGTTAAGCAAAAATATTATTCCAATTACGAAACAAAGAGTTGGTAATGGTGGATATAAATAACTTGTTTTGAGAAATCAATTGAACACATGATAAAAAAAAAGAGTAATAGAATATTAGTAAGTGAATTTACAATATTTTCCATAAGGGTTTGGAATAGCTTTACAAAGTATCGCAGAAAGTATGAGTTAAACCATAAAAAAGAAACTCTGAGGGAAACGGCAAATTAAAAAAAAATGCAACTTGCATTTGTAAGCCAATAAAAAAAAATCCGGAATTTATGAACCAACTATCAATCAAGGTCTAATTTATGGCAGCCTGATTGACGCGAGTAAATATGGCTACAATCAGCTGAATTACCTTCTAATTAGAATATTCATGAACTGATCAAAAGTGGAGGAACAACTTAGTTTTAAATCTTATTTGTTTGAGAAAACTCGAAAGAAAAGCTGGTCACAATTTCGGAGTAAGCGCTCTAAATAAGAAATAGACACAAGTAAAAAAATCTAAGAATGGGGATAATGTTGAACCCTAAAATCTCATTGTACGATTAAGTTGATTAAGGACATTAGCTCCTCAACCTTCATATCTTTTCATTGATAATATCTTTTACTGCACACAACTTATTCTAGCTGGGAATCTTATTGCAAATTTACTTTTGAAAAACACAGTCGGTTTGTTTATTCTTCTTCAATTCCACAAAAATTGGCATATTGAGAGAGGCTTTTAGGATTTATGGTGATCAGCTTATCCTCAGGAAATGTTCTAATTCTTTCATTCTATCAAGTTTTGAATATTATTTTTCCGGTCGTCTTCAACTGCTGATTTACATAATTTGTTGGACAAACATTTACGGTCTCTTAATTTTTTATCCCTGGGTTGTATATTAAATGTTGGCAACGTCGTTCAGTTAGTTTTTTGTACAATTTACACAAGATTTTTTAATAATTCCGACCAGCTCTTGTATTCACATCATCCCAGAGTGTACCATCCAGTATTTAGTATTAAGTATGTAGTTAACTTCAACAGTCTTGCCTTTTCCATCATACAAGGCTCAATACAATTGAATCCCAGAAGTTCAAACTTAATGCAAATGCCGATCTGTTGGCCAGATAAATATGTGTCGTTTCATAGTTTATATAAAAAAAAATTATCTATTTAACGTTGTTATTGATGTTAATATTTTACTACGATTTTTAATTACTACACATATATAGTTTATTTGTTAATTTTTTATTCCTTTTTGCCATCGGCCTACTTTTCCAGCTAGTGTTGTAGCTTGGTTAGTGACAATATATATATATATATATATATATATATATATATATATATATATATATATATATATATATATATATATATATATATATATATGCGTGTGTGTGTCTGTCTGTCTATCTGTTTGTCTGTGTGGGTGGTGGTGGGTGTGCGGAAGTGAGATCTTTCTTTCGAATTTATTTCTTTTTAAACTTCACAACCCACATCTGTCCAAAAATTCGATATTCAACCTTTACTTTTCCTCAAATGATACTATGTTTAACAGCTGTAAATGTCCATTCCAAGATGGAAACATATTCTAATAAGAATAACATTTAGGGATTCAGTAATAAAATATTTCCCATCTGGTATTTATTTTTCTCTCTTGTAAAGAAATTAAGTTCACAATACATTGGCTATGAAGTTAGCAGTTATCAACCTTAACATGAAAGTTGAAGAATGTAGCCATTTTGTCTTTTGTGATATCAAGATGTCGTTACTGGCCTCTATATTTTCTCAATAAACATTAAATCAATCAGATAATTTCTTCCTTCGAAGTTTAAGAAGTCTCCATATGTTTCCATATTACAGATACAATATTCACGGATAAAAATACCCCCACAAAACTCTCTTATCAATTAATATCTCAACGAGTCAATCGGATGAGGTAAAATAGCGTAGCTCATGAAAGATGCATCTTGAGTGGTAATTGTTTCATCGGGTTGAAGTGTTTGTCTACCTGATAAATATCGGGGGTTAATCACAGAGAGGTACATCAAGTAATCTAAATATTCCTCCTTCATTTGGATATAAGGGAATGTCATCCTTAGCTCCTGTATAATGAATTGATTCAAGGAGAACTATTCTACAATACTTCTAGTTGGTCGAAACTGAAGGCGGGTTCGCTTATGGCTAAATACCTCATACCATACTAGCAGGGAAAACGGAGGGGGTGGGGGACGTATATGTTTACCTGAATTAAATTGCAAAAGAAAGGTTTATAAGTTTTTTTTTTTTTTTTTTTTTTTTTTTTTTTTTTTTTTTTTGATATACCAAATGCTTAAATGAACTTTATGAGACACTCCCCTAATGCGTGATCGTATACTAAAAAAATAGACATACTTTCGGATGCTTGTGTGTATGTGGAGAGTGTTACGTTATTGGAAACGTAATTTGACGCAGACTCTGTTTTATTTTAGACTAAAATACGGTTTAGTACTGAAAATATTCGTTACGTGAAAGCGGAAATTGTAAAAAGTATTAGTGAAATGCTAGATAAGCATTAAAGTCTTAGAAGCATGGATACCATTATGCTGATGATACAACAAAAGATAATGTCTTAATCTTCGTAACTTCCATAGAAAATCTCATATCTTTTACATACAGACAATATAATAGATGGTTAAAGCAAATTCTCCTAGTATTTCTCTCATTGTTTGCATAATTTAGGTAAAGCTTTAAAGCATCTCAATAGCGCATTTACTTTTATGGAGAAATTTTTAATAAAATAAAAAAAGCATCTGGTTTAGAACCAAAGGTGTATCTTTCATGTTTTGGTAAATAGAAAAATATTTAATCTTCCTAATTTCTGGAATTACTTTGAATTTCTATATTTTAAATTTTTATATGAATGCTTACAAATCTTTATATGGATGCGTTGTCCAGGCACACACACGCGCACACGCGCACACACACACACACTATATATATATATATATATATATATATATATATATATATATATATATATATATATATATATATATATATATATATATATATATATCTATATCTCAACTGGTATCAAACTGCAGAAAAGTTCTTTTTGGAACGCATCCAAAATTCTCTGGTCGTGGAAAATTCCGTCGGTGAGTTCCGAAGGTTTTGTAAAGAAGAATTCCCTAACTTCAATACAGCTCCACAACGAACTCAAACAACAGAGCTATTAGTATCCACAGCAGACTGATAACTTTCCGATGAAATGGAGTAAAGCTTTGGAAATGCGTAAGAATAAAAGCTATACAGAATGGGAACGGATAGACACACGATGCATGCATGAAAGCATTTATTAGAAATCTTAAACGGGTTTCTGTTTATTTTCTATAATGAGGTATTTATCCTGGATAAATGCTAGTAGACTGAAGGCTTTAGATTTTTTGTTTATCATTTATCTTCAACGATACATTATCTACGTCTGTTTATTTCACCTTGCTGGCTGCTTTATCTGTAGAGGTCCCAAGAATTTTGGTATTCTGCTTTTCTAACCATAGATTCAGCTTCCTTTCACTAAATAATGATGATAATATAGTATACAACGCCCCATACTATGACTATAGGAGGTATACTCTATCTGCATAATGACGACATGTCCAACAGCCAATAGCGAATTGTTTTGGAAGCGTTTTCTTCAGTTAACCAATCATATCATTACTTGTATGCGTGGCTTGGAAATACATAAATGGATGGTCCATGGTCACCATCAGTTCAACTTCCCAAGTTAGTCTGACCGTGGAACCATTGTGTAATGAGTGTTTATTTTTTATTAATTGATTACCAAGTGTTTTTGTGTATTTCAAGACTGGCCTTCTATAACTTTAAATATCACACGAACGGTCTTTTAACAAGGTTTACGAGTCGCCCTGTCGTTAGACACCAAGGTAAGTTTGTATGTTCCTTTTAATAGTTAGACCATTCTGTACCCTCTATCTCAAGCCCTGTTTTGCGTCGGGTTAAAGACATTGTCCCAATGTACGGTATGAGATCCAAGGGTCCATGTTAAGGTCAGGGCACTGAAAGTTACATTAGGTTAGGTGAATGTCTTGCAACAACCATCTAAAATAAATTCTAAGAAGAGTGTTCATTGCCTAGTTTCTTCCAATTTATTATGATATCCACCATAACAGCACTATCCTCTCTTCCTATCACTGTATTGTTGACGTCTGATTCAAATACTGGATTAATATTTGTACGTATTATCCAGTGCGCAAAGCATATTAATTTTTGCTTTTAAGGAAGCTCATAATTTCGAAGGGTGGGTGATTTGCTATTCTAATTTAGAATGAGAGGATTTCCAACAGATATCACTATCGAAATCGGTCAATGCGTATGAAAATACACCATGTCAACTATAAATAAGTTTTATTTTCTATATTAGGTTAGTTCCACAAATTTACCGTTTATTCCTTCATGCGACAATTTTTGGAAATTAAAGACCCGCATACTGGCTTATTTGAGATGACAAAACCAAGTGATTATTTCAGAGTGCCATACTATTAGCAAATTGGTCATATTAAAAGCACAGACGAAGCATGTTTATAAAATATGTAACAACATTTTATTTATTATTAGCCACATATATTGTATGATACATAATACTTCGAATAAGATTAATCAAAAGTTATTATTTTCAAGATTTTTTTTTTTTTTTTTTTTTAACCCTACCTCAAAAGAAACGATACAAGAAAATATACAGAAAAAAAATGGAAATTAAATTGTACTATAAAAAAGACAACACTTTGAATAGGAATCTATTTTAGCATTCATGATCGGTATCTTGCCATCTGTTTGTCTGGTATCGGGTAAGGGAAAAAGGGAAGAGGAAAAAAAATCAAATCCCATTAATAAGCAAAAATATCCACCGACATAACTTTTTGATCCTTCAGCATTACGTGGACGGAATCCTGCCAGGAATATTCCATTCCGGCATCCTTCATAGGAGTCGTCGAATTTTTTATAGTTTCTCTCGATTTTATGTCCCTTCTGAAATGGCTCCAGCCGGTGTCTCTTGTAAGACTGTTCGCCAACCATTTGATTTATTCGTGAGATTCCAGGTGCTTGCTGTTAATATTTATTGCCTGATTACTCAACCTAGAAAGTTACATAACAGTGGACGCAATACAAAAGAAACATATAATAAACAATACTAATTTATTGTTATTACCTGGAGTTCGAGTCTCGTTCAAACTGGAGGGGGGAGGGGTGCAGCCATTGCCTGGCCCTCCTTGGTCCTTAACTTGGGTGGAGAGAGGGCTTGGGCGCTGATCATATGTATATATGGTCAGTCTCTAGGGCATTGCCCTACTCGATAGGGCAAATGTCACTGTCCCTTCCCTCTGCCATCCATGAACAACCTTTAAACCTTTTAACCTTTATTGATTAACTAGCTTAAAATTCTAAATCATTATGTAGGTACAATGGCCATGAAAAGAAGTATTTTAAAATCACTTCTGTTTTTTTTTTAAACATTATATAAATTTAGATTTCTTAAAAATAGTAACCATTGTTATCTTAACTGCAAAATTCCGTTAGAGTTTACACCCCAAATCTCATTTATTTACGAGTCCTAACTGCAATAGCTCATTACAAAAGGAGGATGCAAACTATCAAAATAAATGAAGCAAATGGGAGAAGTTTGTTCATCTATTCCTGATTTTCAATTATTGCAAAACAAAAAATATGGCAACTAAAACATTGGACCGTATAGAGAGGATGTTTCAAATCATCATCATCATCATCATCATCATCATCTCCTTCTACGCCTATTGACGCAAAGGGCCTCTGTTATATTTCGCCACTCGTCTCTATCTTGAGATTTTAATTCAATACTTCTCCATTTATCATTACTTACTTCACGTTTCATAGTCCTCAGTCGTGTAGGCCTGGGGCTCCCAACTCTTCTAGTGCCTTAGGGAGCCCAGTCGAAAGTTTGGTGATCTAATCTCTCTTGGGGAGCGCGAAGATCATGCCCAAACCATCTCCATGTACCCCTCCCCTTGATCTCATCCACATATGGCGCTTGAATAATCTCTTATATTTCATTCCTAATCCTGTCCTGCCATTTAACTCCCAATATCCCTCTAAGCGCTTTGTTCTCAAATCTGCAAAATCTGTTGGAGATTGTTTCATTGTCACCACGACTCATGTTCATACAGTAACACCGATCTTACTAAACTGATATATAGCCTGATTTTTATAGGTAATTTCAAGCGATTTAATTTTCTGATTTTATTCAACTTATCCCAAATAATTGATTTAATTTATTTTGATATTGGGTCAGTGACACTATTATCAAAATACAAAAAGTGACAAAATTACGAAACACAAGGCTTTTTCGTCGTTCTGAATGATATAGGCGCTATGATTTTGCCCAGGAAAGGCAAAGGTTTATGGGTTTACGCTTAGATTAATGCATTGTATACAAGTGCCTCAATTCTTGTGGAAGTGTCTAATCTCTCTTTTCTTTCAAGTTTTAGTGTGTGTGTGTGTGTGTGTGTGTGTGTGTGCGTGCCAGAACAGAGTAGTAAAAACCGTAAGATCCAGTGGCCAGTTAGGTTCATAGAAAAATTGATGTGTATTTCAGAATATTCTAGTAAAGAAAAAAATGAGGAAATGAGAGAAAAAATACTTTAAATCTTGAACATATCTATAATTCTATACACTATTCATATGCGTAGCATATATATATATATATATATATATATATATATATATATATATATATATATATATTATATATATATATATATATATATGTGTGTGTGTGTGTGTGTGTATGTATATATTTATATATAGATAGATAGATAGATGAGTGTTTGTATACTGTATGTATGTGCGTATGCAACAACTCAATTCATAATTTTTGAGGCACAAATACACATGCGCCAAAATACTTTCTCTCTCTCTCTCTCTCTCTCTCTCTCTCTCTCTCTCTCTCTCTCTCTCTCTCTCTCTCACACACACATATGTATGTGTGAGTGTGTGTTTGTGTGTGTGTGGGTTCATTTCTCCATAATTCCATAATACCTGAACTGACAGCTGGTAAGACAAGTTTATTCATTATCTAATAGACGACGGCGGATGCTA
This sequence comes from Palaemon carinicauda, assembly GCF_036898095.1. Classification (NCBI taxonomy): domain Eukaryota; kingdom Metazoa; phylum Arthropoda; class Malacostraca; order Decapoda; family Palaemonidae; genus Palaemon; species Palaemon carinicauda. The sequence continues at coordinate 41,981,289 of NC_090751.1, forward strand.
AATTTATTTCAAGTTTCGATATATTACGAGGAAAACTTTGCTAAAAAGAAATAAAAGAATAGTATATCACTTTAACCGCCTAAAAATACTTCCCCAGTGAGAGACGTATTTATTCCACTTTTGGGAATTAATTTCAGATGTAACATAAGCTAGTCTCTCCACACCTAAATTTTTCTAAAGGATATTAGAAGCTGATAAAAGTTCCGGAATATCTCTTTCCTTAATTTCTGGCTCCTTTGTCAGCAAGTGCATCGGTATCCCATCGCAGTTGAACAACATAAAGCTACAAATAACAATATCACGACAAATCTGAAATCCAGCTGTGTCGGTTTCAACATCTCTAACCACTACCCTTCCGTATTGCCGTTCTCCCTCTTGTCTCTAGAGGCATAAACTTTCGAAGAAAAAGGGCTTACCATCTTATTTTGGAATCTTGAATTCTCTCTCTCTCTCTCTCTCTCTCTCTCTCTCTCTCTCTCTCTCTCTCTCTCTCTCTCTCTCTCTCTCCTGCAACTCTTCATAAAGTTGTCTTCACTCGAGCTCCCGTGTTACGAGGGTGCCATATGTCTCAAGCTCACCAATGGAGTCATCAAATTAAAGATGGCGGTGATCCGACTCATCACCCTCCGTTGAATCTCTGTTCTAAAGGTTTTCCAGGCCATTTTAAACCGCCAGGGGAGGGGAGGGCTTTTTAGGTCCGGGTAGCTCTTTGCCAACATTTATTTTGAAAATAAGTCAGGTAAATCAGTTCATGAAAAAAGTGTCCCACTCCATCGAAAAATATGAAAGGTACATTCCGACAAAGCTTCTATGCATTTGACGAAAGTATTGGGAAATTCTTGTGGGATACTGAAGAGCATAAATATAGATGGAAATAAAAAGAATTGTAGTTTCCCCTGAGAGAGTCGAGCAGCAACGGACAGATGGCGCCACGGTTCCTCTTCACTGATTTCCAAAGGATCTCAAAATCGGTGCGTCAGGTGAGGGACAATTTCTTTTCAACGGGAAAAAATCATATTAAAGGAGGAACCAGTTGGAATTTTTCCGAAAATCTTGACTGGATGGCGGGGCGGGGGAGGGCCAGGTGGGACGAAGAGGTTAGGAATAACTTAAGAGTTAAGACTTGCATGCAGTACATCTTTTATTCTATTTCCTTTGGATGCTCCAAACTATGATTTCTTTGATTTATTCAACCCAATATTTTGCATGTTGGTACCGTTAATGGTATTTTATTCTTAGTAAATGTCGCAAAAAGTCTTATAAATATACGAAAATCCCAACTGTAACAAGGGTTAAGTAAAAGCAAAACAATCGGGAAAAAAATCTCTACCTTTTAGTTCCTTTCTCTTTTTTTTCCAAAGAATTCATAAAAGAAGGAAATTACATTTTCCCAGCGGATATTTTTCCTCTCTCCTGATCAAAGGGACCTCCGCCGCTCGGCCATGAATATTGTCGCCATCAAACGAGCCAATTTCGCCACTAATAGGCCATTCACTGCTCTGCAAAACTGCCTAACTATCCACACAGTGAATGCTGACTAATCCAGCGGCCA
>NC_090751.1:41997840-42017840 GCF_036898095.1 Palaemon carinicauda
CTCTCGTCCATAAATGAAAAGTTTATGAATTTTCTAAAATGTGAATTATTCAAGAAAAAATCCAATCTACAAATACTCCGTCGTGCTTATATAAGTTTATTCTAATATGTGAGGGACTGGCTCCCTGAAATTGTTTGTGACAGCAGGCTGAAGTTTGAAGAGAGATTGGAGTACATATTTGTTTTCAATTTTCAAATACTCTCGAAAAATATGTAGTGGAATAACAGCCGTCCTTATGTTTCGAGCAATTTAGCTAAGCTTGGGACCATATATCATTTGTTTTTTTGAAGGAGAACCCTTAAAAGTCGAGGGTCTACTTCGGCATTACAAATACTTATGGTCTAACTCAGGAGAGTTATAGGAATCTGCTTCGATTGTCTTCTTGAAACACTACGGAAACAGAAAAAAAAAAAGGGGGGGGGAGGATCTTGTTTTTATTAGTATATCAACCATTGACAGCAAGTAACTCGTGCGTTTTCCTGCGAAGGATTGTGAATTTGTATTTTAAGAATGCATGAACAATCGTGTGTTGCTCTCCTCTCTCTCTCTCTCCTCTCTCTCTCTCTCTCTCTCTCTCTCTCTCTCTCTCTCTCTCTCTCTCTCTCTCTCTCTCTCAAATATTAGATAATGACTGGTGTGTAGAGGAAATATTATTCCTTTGTCCCTTTTGATCCCTTACTGAACCAATGTCTTGAACCTTTAATGGCCATATACATTAGTATTTTTAAATCATCATTATCACAAAGGGCTGATTTTTCCACATTCCGTTATGAATTTTCTTTAATCAAGTTCAAATTGTAGTTCATTATCTTTGCTGAAGTTTAATCATTTTATATTTACAAAACTATTTTTACTAGACAATGTGTATAACAACATAGATCTTCAAAAGAAGCGTAAGTTTTCTAATGCAATATTTGGAAGGAATGTATTTTCTCCAGTAGCTGATTTTAGTGTTTTTGTTTTTTTTATGTGGATATATTCATCACTAACAATTAAATCTTTCTTTTCAGATATTTTCAGGACAGGCCTGATGCGATCAAGAAACACAATACTCTTCAGGACATAAAAGAAGTAAGATAATATATTTTTATGTGAAGTAGAAATTAGACCAAAATCGGGTTTCTTGTTAAAAATAAAGAGCAAGGTAGGACTCTTGGAACATTTTGGAATTTCTCAAGTGAAAGGCTTGCTAAGATCCCACTAGAGGTTAATAAGACTATTATTTTGAGGACTGGTCCGGCAGTTTTCTGTTAGATCACTCTCTTAGTACCGCTCTTTCCTTTACCTATATACTAAAGAGTTTAACATGTTCCTTACACATTTTTCCCTCCTCTGACAGCAATCCAAATACTGCACCTTTTATTGCCATTAATATAAGTAACTGCTCTACCTATTAAAGGGGGATACTTTTCCTGTATGTTAAGGGTAGAATGGACTTTAAAATATGGAGAATATTTTTTCTCTGAGAGGTCGCTCCAAATTCATACCAATTTCTGTTCTCTTAAAAAGTAGAAGGGCATTTATATCCTTGACCTCCACTGACCTTTTATGCTTTTATGACATTTTGCTCATTTTTTAATACTGATTTGGGTGGGTGGTTCTCGAGGGAGCTGCATCTTTCTTTTCTTTATCCTCATCAGTTATCTTCATCATTATCCGATTTTTTTTTATTATGTAGAGAATGGATTATCTTTATATATTCACCCCCGCCAAGTAGGTTATATTTTCGAGTTGGTTTATTTGTTTATTTGTCTGTGTTTCTGTGGAAGGGATTACATCAAAACTACTCGACAGATTTTGACGAAATTTTCACCACAGATAGATCTTACGTTATGACGACCCCATTAAATTGTGGAGATGATCCGGATCCCAATCCGGATTCTATATCCGGATTTGTATTTTTCGCCATTTTAATGATAACATTAAAACAAACCGACCGATTTTTACGAAATTTTCACCACAAATAGATCTTAGGCCATGGATGACTTCATTAACTTTTGGAGATTAACCGGTATAGGATCTGGAATAGAATTTTTCACAATTTTAATGAATATTAAATTTTCACCAAATTATAACAATGGATAGATATGATGCCTTGGAAGAAACCACGACATTTTGAAGGTGATAAGGATCAAGATCACGATTCTGGATAAACATTGCACTTTACACCATCTACTGTACAGTCAGTATATGAAAGGCGGGAGGCGATGTCCGTAGACTTAAGTTAAATGGCTGCCATATTCAATGGCAGAGGTCTGAAATCTCTGATTGCTCTTGTTTCTATATACAATTATGTTAGATTTTTTTTATCTTCACCATTAATGATATATCTGTTTTAAAGTACAATGGCTTTCATTCATATAAGGATTGTCGTGGCCTGACTGGTAACGTCTCTGCCTGGTATTTTCCAGTCGGAGGTTAGAGTCCCGCTCAGAATCGTTAGTGCCATTACTGTCTGCAACCTTATCATCCTTGTGAGTTAAGGTTGGAGTGTTTGGGGGAGCCCATAGGTATATCTGCTGAGCCATAAGCAGCTATTGTCTGGCCCTCCCTGGTCCAGCTTGGGTGGAGAGGCGGCTTGGGCGCTGATCATATAATGTATGCTTAGTCTCTAGAGCATTGTCCTGCTTGCTCGGCCAATGTCACTGTCCATTGCCTCTGCCATTCATGAGCGGCCTTTAATTCTAAACGCAAATATCCTGATCAGTGTGCTCAAAACAACGCTAGCGACCTTTGACATATTGCAATACATATGAAATACATAATGATATTAATCGTGCCCTTGTAATATCCTCTAGTCTAGACAGTATTATATGTACCGAATTAATTTTTTCTCAAATGCGGCTTATATCCGATATCATAATCCCTGACTGTGATATAATCAAAGGCACCGTCGTTCAATGAACTCATTGCTTTTGTTGTATAAAGTGTTATATAATTTTGACTATCCATTCCAGTTAGATCGACTATGCCAACACCTAAGTAATACTGGATGAATGATTTTTAACAGTTTTGCCATTTTCTTACTTTTACTCGTGGATCGATGCGTATATCATTTTAGACCTTTTTTAACAGCTGCGAACCATTTGTGGAATGATCTTCGCAATTTTGTAACTGAATCTCTGAAATTTCTGAAATTCAAACTAAATGCAAAGACTAGCTGCACTCACTGTTGAGCTTTCTACTACACTCCTTTCCCGCTTTCCTCCTTCTATATTGCTTTTCAATATATTTTAACTTAAACTATATAGCACAGCGGATGGTTCTCCACTATTTGCACCTAGGCGATAAAGGATCTTTCTAGTACCATATGATTTCAATTCATAAATCCAATCTAAAGTTGTTGTTTTTTTCCGATTTGCACAAAGCTCGTTTCATAATTCATCTAATGCTTGTCTTTTTTCCATTGCCAGTTAGCTTTTTTTCTAAAAAAATATTTTTATTTCATCGTTTATTAAGTAATTCTTATTGCTTTCCCGTATACGGCTAAAGGGGCCATACACGTTCAAAAAAATCGTCAAAATTTTGCATCAAAATTTTTATATCAAAATTTTTATGCAAAATTTGAGCGTGTGTGGGACATTTGACATCAAGACGTCCTACACACACTCAAATTTTGCATCAAAATTTTGATATCAAAATTTTGATTCAAAATTTTGATGATTTTTTGAACGTGTATTTAAGCCTTATGACTCTAGTGATTCAGGCATTCTGCTTTTCTAACAATGGTTGTAGCTTTGAGTTTCATTAAAGCAATAGTGGATTGGTTTTCTTAGTGGTCATTCATTTTGTAGAAAACGATGAATCATATGAAAAAGGAAGAATAAAGCTTATTTAAAAATAATTTTTATGGCAGAGGCCTTTGTACATCCAATTTCATGGCCATGCTAGTAATTGATACTGTAAAGATTATGTAAAGTCACTCGAAAGGTCTTAGGGTAACTCACATTCGAGCTTACTCAGGTATTCCACACTAAATTACAATAGCAAAATATTTGCCGTTAATGCTTTAAAATTTCGTTCAAAGTAAGAAGTATTTATCGCAGAAGTAAACTAAGCCCTTGAAAATCCGATAAACTATTGATTACCAAATAAATGGCGCCCCCCCCCCCCAAAAAAAAAAAAAAAAAAAAAAAATTAAGAAAAAGGCTGACAGACAAGCAGAAAAATGAGATGCAAATAATAATGATAAAGCAGATTATGAATATTAATTTCTCTCGTTTGGTCGTTCCATGGTTAAGATGCAAAAAGACTAGTAAGGATTTATCCAACCTGAAAATGACGGATATACGGTTATCAAAATCCTTATTAAGGGAACTGAATATCTGTAAGAAAAAATATACCACAATTAATATTGTCAAATCCCAGAAGACAAAATTATACACTTATTTGTAGATCATATTTTGAAAAAAAAAAAAAAAAAAAAAATTAATGATATGATAAAAACATGAAAGCTACTTATTATTCAAAATTAAATTCTGTAATGTTATGGGCGTGTGACGGGCCGAGAGAGGGTTGTGAATTCAAAGGCAGGATGCAATCAACTGAGTACTTTATTAAGGAACACTCTCCTTTATATACAAAACCTCAAGGCAACAGGACATACCATGTTCACAAGACAGACAATGTTACAGAGGAAAACCGGAGACATGATTATTCAGGTTCTTTTTAGTGCGAGGGAAGAGCGCAGATATAAGCATAATATATACAAAATAATTTATGTACGATCGTGTGACACACGGTTGGTACAGGCGCATTTATAATCATTTACTCTGGCCAAGGGCGTTGCTGCGCTATCTGCTGTGAGATTAAAACCCGTAAACATGGAAGGACTCGGGTAATGACGATAGCAAAGATAAGGTCACTAACGAGATGAGGAGATCGTGGCTTCATTATCTATTATGATAATGAAGGAAAAACAGCCAAACACATGACAGTTGTTAACTTGTATCCGTGTTTCATCGAATGTATATGAATATATCACGAGCAGTTGCATTGCTATGGATGTCCTCTGGTATAACGTTAAATTAGGTTTGATTGCTACTTATAACTAGTAGTACTAGTTTTACATCAAATCCAATGAAAATATTTTTTTTCTGTGATAATTGTTTTGTAATGGTATATATATATATATATATATATATATATATATATATATATATATATATATATATATATATATATATATATATATATATATATATATATATATACATACATACATACATACATACATACATACATATATATATATATATATATATATATATATATATATATATATATATATATATATATATATATATATATATGTACACGTTGATGAAATAGCACAACTGGAAATCAATATTTTCACTCTGTAAATAATATTACATGGTATCCAGTAAAAAAAGTTTTTAGTTGTAATTTTTGTTAGGATATATGTACAGAGTGTATATATATATATATATATATATATATATATATATATATATATATATATATATATATATATATATATGTGTGTGTGTGTGTGTGTGTGTGTGTGCACGCATAAACATTTGTATTATATTCACCATACATATATGTATACAATTTCAGGACGTTTATATTATCTTTATCATTTGAACTTTTCTTACTTGGGATATCAACACGTTGTTCAAGATTACCAATAAACTGATCTAGGAATAATAAGTTAATTCAAGAAAACGAATTCCCCTAATTCTCAGTAATACGTTTACCATTAAACGTCATGAAGATCTTATTTCTCTCATCTTCATGATCCGTTGTTTATGCATGCCAGCCTTTGCAAGATAGTAATGGCCAGAGCCACATATAACATCAGACAAGTTTATGGCTTCGAGTTCCATCATCGACTTTTAGCAGCCATAAAGTTCGCGTGGTGGAATTGAATTAGGAAATGTCATGATAGTTCCGAGGATTAAGCGCTTGGGATTTGCATCAACATTTGGACTCTGTTTCATCTCTCTACACCTACAGAAGGCGATGGAATACGAGTGGGTGAGAAACAGAAAATTGGGAACTATTTCTTATTTCATACCATAGGAGGGAAATATATTGTTTTTCCTGAGGTTTCTCCTCTTACTGCTGTCAAATCTTCAAATCGATTCATCTTAGTCATTTCTGGGCCAAATAACCTAAAATTAACCCAAAAAGTCCAGTGGGCAAATACCCAGGTGCATTTAAAAAAAATATGATACATAGCTTACCTTTAAAATAATTTTATTGTTTTTTTTTTTTTTGGGGGGGGGGGCGGGTGTCTCCTGTGCCATGGTATTATGACGGAATGACCTGAAATTTGGCACGGAGGTGGCTTAGATAAGTACCAATAGGAAATCATCAACATTTATGACATACGTTTGTTCAAAATAGTTTTGTCATTTTTTTTCTTTTTATACCTAAAGTTTATATTTTCGGCTCCTGTGCGCTCATATTTACACCAAATGACCTGAAATTTCGTATGAGGGTACCTTGGATATATTTCATATATTTCCACAGGATGTAAGTCATGTTTTTCGTATACATAACTTGAAAATTATTAATTTCAGCTACCCTTTTTTGCTCCTATGCCCTGGTATTTAAACCATATGACCTGAAATTTGGTATGGAAATACCTACAATTTATGTCCACAAGATATTATTCACAATTTTGCATACCTCAGAATAACTTCTTGGGGGATTTCGGTCATTTTATGCCAAAACATTTGTAATTCGGAAAATGCATAATTGGGAATAGGGTGATGTTGCGATGATAAATCTATCGGCGATCTATTTAAAAAAAAAAAATAAAATATAATGGGCTAGTCCATAATTGCATGGGGAGGGAGGTGGAGTAAAATATGCTTTTAGGGGGGTGGGGCAAATTTTGCCTTTCTAGTTTAAAAAATAACTCTATTTGGTACTACCGTCCGGAAAAAAAAAAAAAAAAAAAAACATGCAAAAATGGTAGTGGCTGTGTTCCTCAATAACATTCTCAACAATGGGTACCCTACTACAGTAAATAATCTTTTTATGAATAAGATGTTTCAAAAAAAATTCGCTATTTTCTAGTATAGTTAAATAATGATGTTATTATTGAATAGTAAAAGGTATTCTCATTTCACTAAAATAAACTCTCCTTTTTATATGACCAAACGTTTCAAAAAGCTGTCCAATTCTTTTTAAAGAACCTGCTCATTCAAATTCAAGTACCTTTTCTAGAACTGAGCATGTAAATCTCATTCGTGCCACTCAAAACTTGTTCCCGTATGATAAAATAACGATATTTGCTAGTGTTGCTTCAATCTTTCTTCGTACATTGATGTCAAGAGAAAGTTAAAAACCAACTTACCGACGAAATTATTTTATTTTTATATTTCATCAAAGGTGAAAAATAAATTTATGGATTGTATCATCAAGGTCATATCATCAGACTAGTTTATCATATGGTTCTTACTATGTGAATATGCTCTTTGTTGTCTTACAATGAAAATTTTGTGTTAAATTCACAGTAAATGAATCCTCCATTTTCTGAAAAGAAAACATTCTGAAAAGACGCAAATATGATCAATAATCGTATTTAAACTTGAACCATGATTTTTTTATTGAATCTTTTATCTTTTTTGGGCATTAAGAACAGAATACGATCAATATTTTCAATAGATTTTGAGAAAAACATCAATCACTTAATATTCATAAGTGAGGTGAAAATAATATTCTGATATCGAGTACCATTGAAACTGAAATAACTTTGCATATATAATGTATCCTTCCTGCATTGTCTTTCCACTATCTTGTGAGATATATTACGGTGTGATTTAAGTAAATAACTATCCACCCACCCAGCTTCCTTAAAAATGAGGATAAGATGAAATGAGTATTTGATATCATCATCATCATCATCATTTCAGCCTTCAAAAGTCCTTTGTTGGATGTAGGCCTTCCCCAGGTTCCTCCACAGATTTCTATTGCAAGCTATTCTGTGCCACTGTTGCTTATGTTGGTCTAAGTCATCTTGCCAGCGAGTTTTTTGTCTTACTCGGTTTCTTGTGTATCCTCGGGGTGTCCAGAAGGTTGTTCGTGATGTCCACCGGTTGTCTGTTATCTTGGCAATGTGCCCCGCCCAGTTCCATTTGATATGGTATACGGCAAAATTTAATCCGCAGGTATGGTGTCATAGAAATATATTACGCAGCCCATCTATCTTTTCAAAAAGAAATTAATTTGAATTGCCGTTACATATCATAAATTTTAAAGACCCGATACATTTGCGAGGACGAAGGTGTGAAATTATTTTGTATTCGACAGTACTGATAAATACCTTGAATATTGACAAATATATTCTTTAATTACCTCTCCTAGAAACAACAGTCAACAATACTGTGTTTTAACTGTAGCTTTTATCACTATAGGAACTCGCTTTCTTCTTAGTTTATTAAATAAATCAAAATATATCTATTGCTGACAGAATCACAGGATGTCTCTATTTACATGCCTTGAGAGTATGCATTCCTTTGAAATCCCATTTATGCTTGTTAATGGGGAATTTTGATAACACACATAATTGGCAATAACAATTGAATTATATCTACTCTACAGTGTTTCATCTGCCTTGTTTCGGCTATCAAAAACCAGCCACAAATATTTTGCAAGTATGGAAAATAGGAAGGGGGTTATAATCTATATTTGTTACTTCTCAAATCTGGACTGAAACAACGATATTATTTAGTGAAAGAAGCATTTTGAATGCTATATATTCTAGTAACATGTTTTCCTTTTCTCGTTTTGTTAACATGCATTACGTATTTTCAGCGTAACAAACAAAACGTTTGTTCAAATATTGGCTGGAATTCTTATTTATAACATATACTGAATGTATTTATAAATCAAACCGGAACTTCGATCAAATTTATTTGTTAGACCAAGAAATGTCAACTGCAGTGCATTGAAGCAACATAATGTTTTCTGCACAAAGGACATCGTTGTGACACTTCCATTCACTCAGGAATTTCAGGATGCAAAGGCTTCAAAGCTCAATTAACGTTTCGAGATCGTTAAAATTTGGAAGATTACGGATTTTGAATAAATTAGAAAAAATTCAGAATATCAACCTTTAATCAGAAAAGGTAAGCAAAAATAATTGCCCATCTTCAAGATATACAGTACAGTAATTGTATCTTACAGGTGCCTACAACAACACATCTGACGTTATCGAAATTCATATTATCAGATTTGATTAAAAATGATTCCTGGTCCATTTCCTTCTTTTAGAAGAAAACGACTTATAATTTCCATTCTAAACGAGTGCTAACGCCATATACCCTCGATTTAGAGTAGGTTAAAGCAATTGGCTTCGAATAATTATATAAGGATTTTATCCTTTGGTTCATAAATACACCTGCAGGAACCACAAAGAAACGATTTCAATAAGAATATAATTTACTTATAAATAAGATATAGGTACTTTAAACTGATGTAAAGTTAATATTGATCGAATAAAGATTTATGCATACGACTCAGTTGAAAAGAAAAAGCAGAAAGGTACATAATAAGACGGCAGGGTAAAGACTACTCTATATTCACTCAAGTATATATATATATATATATATATATATATATATATATATATATATATATATATATATATATATATATATATATATATATATATATATATATATATATACATACATATACGTACACATTCAAATAAGCCATATACTTTAATACCTTAATGTCGGGATTCTCTTATCGACCTCGGGATCAGAGCCCCAAGGCGGAACCACTTAAAGACAATAGCTTCTGACCGGCAGGGAATCGAACCCTGGTCCAGGAAGCTGGCATGAACAGTGACATAGCACTTAGCCACGTGCTATGTCACTGGTCATGCCAGCTTCTTAGACCAGGGGTAGTTTGTAGCGCTACGGCCAAGCGTCCTAATTTGTTTATTATCGCTCCCACTGTTATCTTGTATAGAATAAGAACGTTTGGAAATGGTCTACGGATCTTGAATATGTGCTTAAACGCAAACTTTTATGTTTTTTGCCGAAAACCCTAAATTACCTGAAAATTTATGTGGCTCGAGTTCTTACTCCGGCCACGAATCTTCTCGCTCCCGTAGTTCAAAAAACTAGCTGTAGATGGCGTTACGATAGCGATAGCATCGCTGTAGTGACAAATTACCGAACTAATCGCGGCCGCGGTACTTTTGAAACCACCCAATGAGACCCCACTTGACCTGCGGATTAGCCTACGGGCCTTTTTTTTTTGCCCAATCAGAATTCAAGAATTCAAAAATCTCGATCATACCATACCTCACATGAAGCACGCTCGTTCTTTCTACTGCAGACACCATGTCGTCCGGTGCTACATCTCGTGTTTCTGAAGATATCATTAATTTCGACCAAATTAACGACCCTACTTTTTTTCAAGTGTTCAGTTTCATGGCCACTAACAATTTCAGTGATTATTTGTATTTTAAAGGCCTGTTAGGTGATTTTTCCGGTGTGTGTTCTACTTGCAATATCGGCGAAGTCACTAAGAAGTACGACGGCAAATCAAGAACCGGTGAAAACACGTACAGTTAGAATCAAAAGAACGCCGACACTCAGGGGAAATCTTTCGTCAGATGTCTCCAGTGTTCCCATGACAAAACAGACAACGAGTTGCTCCTCTTACTACTGCTACGAAATGGGCGGAGCCTTCTCCAACCTTGGTGAATCAAAGACAGTAAACGGCTGTCTTTGTTAGCGGAAGCATTGAAATGAGAGAGAGAGAGAGAGAGAGAGAGAGAGAGAGAGAGAGAGAGAGAGAGAGAGAGAGAGAGAGAGAGAGAGATCAAATGGTTTGAGCTTACTCTAGTTAGTGAAGTAATGTAACAGCACATAAACTCCTTTTTAGACATTTATGCATATCAAAATATTGTTTGTCATTATTATACAATGTTTCCAATAGAAATGATTGTATTATGCTCCCAAAAGCTTATCGTTATTTTTCAGATGATAGATTGACTGCTAAAATCTACTTACAGTTTATAGATATTCATTGAATATAACATTTCGTAGTATGTGAGGATACTTTATTGTAAAATATTTCCCAAATTATTCAGATTCAGGGGTATGTGCCATTTCAGTTTTTAGACCCTAAGCCACTTTCCCTTTATTCATCATTTATTTTACATTCCCATTATTGAGCTTTGTCATCTCACCGTCTGCTATCTTGGCCTTGAATGATTAGCATTGCCATTTGAACTAAAATCTTAAACATATATAGTAAAATCTTTACTACATTGCTAATTCAATCTTTATCGTAAGTGCTTTATTCACTTGATAATTATCGAAACTAAATGGCAAAATTGGAGATAGTTATTACAGGATATAAATAACGGGATTATTTTGTTAGAATCAAATGCTTATCCAAATAATGGGTTATTTCGGGGGAAAATAACCATAATTGCTTTTGGGTGAGTGGAGGATTTGCTTCCTTAAGGATCCGTATACAAACATTTGTCCGGCTGCATATAGTTTGATCATTATATTTTATACTCATCTATATACCTTAAATGTTCTGTAGGAATATTTAACCAGTTGGTTTAAAATCGACTAAGATATTTTCGTTAACTGGAATGATAGAGGAATGGGATATTTATTGTATAAAAAAATCTTAGGGGCACCACTTATTCATGGAAGTATGCTTCACAATGCAATTTTCTTTTACTTCGATGGAGATTGTAAAAACTAAGATAGAGGAAAATTAAATACAGATCTACAAATGCCTTATTCCGGAATCCAGCTAATGAATATCTTGTCTTGGTGTCACACAAATATCAAATAGTTCCAAGTTGGAATGGTCAAGTGAAGGTGTTTCTGCTGCCGCTTGGGAGAGATTTCTTTTATGGAGGCACAGAGAGGAGATAAGAACCAAAGTTGACGCCCTAAGACGAGCACCGAGGCAGAAGGGCATTCATTTTAATAAATAAATGAATAAATAATGATAGAAAGAAACACAAGTATTAAATAATGAATCAGGGGATAGAGGAAGAAGCTCAGGAAATAAAATCTAAAGAATGAGAGAAAATATTTAGCAATCCATGAGTATTGCTCCTCAGCTGTATGAGTTATTGATTAAAAGGACAATCAAACTTTTATTTCCGAGATATTTTAATATTTGGTTTTTCCTTTCCCCTACTCACGGCACCAGCTGTAGAAATTGTGGTTTAACTAATACCCTGATAGGCTGAGGAGCTGGTATGGATAGCTTTTGCTCGAACAACCCGAACTAGAGCTTCACGGATAGTAATGCATTTTTCGCTTGTTAAGCGCGCATCTACCTTGTGTAATTTACCCAGTCAAGGGACCTATATCTAGCACCCCATAGCTGGGCTAATTCGGGCACTTGATCACTGTAAATAAGGACTTTATCATACATAGCTAAGCCTATTTGAATCAAGATTTTAAGACCTTTGTGCATGAAATTGATAAGAAGTTGGTTTGATCTCAAAGCTGTTTAATTTCTCAAGATAAAGCTACTAGCAGTTATATAATAATTGATAACTTACAATCAGGGTATTAGAATGGGGAATCATTTCGTGCTTATGTCATCTATTCGTGTATATTTTCAGGAAAAATTATAGGAGAATTCATTTTGGGAAAATAGGTATATCATAGTTTCATGACAAAATTTCTGAAAATTATGTCGTTTTGAGATTATGATTTGTCAATAAAACCAATTTTTTAAACCCTTTGCCAGAATGTGATAGCGTCCTCATCTACCTCAGTATAAGTTATTTTCGATACGAAATAATAAATTCCGATTGTATTCAAGATGCTTTGCAGTCATCAGTATCTATTATATCTATCATCGATTATCTATTATGCAAAGTTAATACTTAAATTTCGTTACTTATCGACCTTCCATCAACAGCAGCTATCTTATTCTACTGCTGCTATCTTTTACAAATCAACTAATAATGAATTAGGTTACCCAAATTTACTAGAACATTGACGGTTATCAAATAAATCTCAGGCAATGATACGATATCTTACAGGCTGTATCATGAGTCTACAAGCAACATGTCTCCACAACCCATAAAACAGAAATGACTTTCCTATTTGCTCAGTGTCGGAATGGCCGGGGGAGGGGGGTTGAAGGAGAAACCTCCCCCCCCCCCACTTCCCTGGAAAGTGTCTACTTGGTCCCTCTTACGAAAAAAGTAGCAATTGAAAAATAATAGTATATATATATATATATATATATATATATATATATATATATATATATATATATGTATATATATATATATATATATATATATATATATATATATAGGCTATATATCTGTGTGTGTGTGTTTTGTATTTGTATTGAAAAGTTGAGACGTCAAATGATTATACAGAATTGAAATATGGCAACTCGATTTGTAACATTTGTATACTTTTGCTAACAAAGACGGCCCTTTACTGTCTGATTCGCTAAGGTTTGAGAATGCTCCGCCCATTTCGTAAAAGTTGTAAGAAGAGCAACTCCTTGTCCGTTTTGTCATGGGAACACTAGAGACATCTGACGAAAGATTTCCCCTGAGTGTCGGCGTTCTTTTGATTCTAACTGTACTTTTGGCGGTGTAATTATCCCAAGTGCCGGAAAAAGATTAGTTTGAAACGAGACAGTTTTTTTTTTTGAAAAATCCCAGTTGTCGTGCCAGGATATTTTTATCCTCGTCTGTGGTTTTGTTTACAAATTTCCCCAATACACCATTCGCCAGACCTATAAAAAGTTTGCCTCTCATACTCTCGTGGATTGGTACAACCTTTGCCGGGACGTGTGTGCCGATATTCTTTTGATCGACAGTAAGAAGATTGGCGGACCTGGTCACGTGGTGGAGATAGGTGAGAGCAAGTTTGGCAAACAGAAGTATAACCGGGGTAGTACGGTTGACGGTGCCTGGGTGTTTGGAGGGATTGATCGGGAAACACGTGAGACGTTTTTCAAGGTTGTCGATGATCATTCGGCTAAGACGTTGATTCCTATATTATTAGAATTCGTCCATCCCGAAACTACTATTATTTCGGATTGTTGGAAGGCTTATAATAATATAAAGAATCAATTTTTTCAGCATCACACAGTTAATCATAGCATTAACTTTGTGAGCCCGGACGATCGCAGTGTACACACTAACTCTATAGAATCGCAGTGGCACGTTTTGAAAAGGACTGTCATACCTGCTTTCGGCACACAGAAACACATGTATGACAGTTATTTTTCAAACTACTGTGTTCGCCAGCGATATCTAGAGGGATCAGAGTGTAAACTGAAGGCATTCTTGAAATTAATCAATCGTGTTTACCCTCTCAAAACTTGCCAAACCCCAACAACAACGGCCGCTACACACACTTCTCCTGGACCATCCATAACTCCCGCTCCATCCCGCCCATCGAAAGTCAGAAAGCTCATCGTCAGCGCGCTTCCCGAAGATTCGGAATTCAGCGATATCGAATATTAATCATGAAAGTACACATGGATTTCAGTATTTAACTATGTAGTTAATTATATTGTTGTGTAGGGGGGGGTGTCCGGGAGGGCGCAGCCCCCCTGGGTAAGGAAGGACACGGCTTTTAGCATAGGTTAGGTGGGTTTTTTAAGCTAAAAGGGCACTGCTGCGAGTCGGTGCAAATCTGCATCGCTAAAAGAAATTGACTATAGAGGAAAAATGTTGATGCATTTTCTTGTTAATCTTTGATGGTTTATAGCCGCTTGGTAACAAGGATGTTAAATTAATATTATGGAAGTTTACAGAATTATTAATTATATAATTTAAAGTTTTTTTTAGCTATAACACTCCAAATTATGTTAATATGACAGCAATATATTAAAATTTACATATAATTAACTATAAATCATTTTTTAAACAATGGCTTTTGTAACCCCCTATGGTTTCATTGTAGTGTATTACAGGGCAATGTAACCTAGGAAATCAACTACTTTTTCTTATAGAAACAATTACGCTTTCTTCGAAAATGACACTCGTTCCCGTTGCAAATGAATAGTTTCAGAAATATATATACATCTATATCCTCCGATAATGGGGGACCCCCAGTGGGAACATCGTTGGTAGTACTGTGAATCATTGGTAACGTTGCTAATGTTATCGTTCTCGGTACATTCGTAAGAGAAGTGACAACGTTGAACCAATTCTTATATTTAAATATTTTAACACAACATATATGTGATAATATTGGGTAAATTTGTATTGTATTACAGGGTGTGATTTTCGCACAGAAAAGATATGATTTCCTATAGTAAATAACGTGATTTAACCGGTTTTCACCTTCATCTTCAGGTATCCTAAATACCTTTATAACCATTTAGTCATCTATTTTGAATTGCTATATGCATTAATAGTGCCTCAAAATATCAAGTTTTCCATTTTCTATTACCAGGTTAGATCTACTTTATAGAAAACGCCATAACTACTTATGGTAACTAGAGGAAAAATTGATAAATTTTCTCGTTAATCTATGACGGGTAATAAACAACCAGATATTAAATGAACGTGTTGTAAGTCTACAGAATTATTTTTTAAGCAATAGAACTTTAAAATATGTTCATTAAGATATTAATATACCAAAAAGTAAAGTTATCTATTTATTTTTGCCAATGTTTTCCGTACATCCGATAAACTATGAACTTGAAAAATAATGTATAACATTCTTTAGACGTTGCTTAAAAGCTCCACTATTCGCTTAAATTATCCTAAATATTTTCTAATGTGGAAATGTGGTGAAATAGAACTGATCTCGAGTTCAAATTTCTTGAACACAATGCATTTTAATTTTCCTTTATGTAACCGTCCCCCATATCTCTCCCCCCCCTCTCTCTCTCTCTCTCTCTCTCTCTCTCTCTCTCTCTCTCTCTCTCTCTCTCTCTCTCTCTCTCTCTCAAAATCAAATCACCCGAGTTTGAGAACAGTTGTAACACCCTCCAATCTCTGCATCTCACGGAACTGTAAAAAGTGCAGATAGTTAATAATGGAATATATCATTACAAGAGCTTTATTTCAGAAGCAAGTGATTTACACAAGAGATTTGTAAAGCAGCTTTCAGTGTTTTCTTTAATTATTCGATTTTGAAATTACTGGTAAGGAAATTCATTTTCATATATTGAAACTTTTAAAACGCTAAAATTTATTCAAAATACCTTACTAATTCAAGAGTTATATTTTTTTTTTCTTTAGTTTTGTGCGTATTTTCTTTAACTAGGTACAATATTGTTAGGGAGTTGTAGCGTACTGCTCTCCCAGGTATAAGGATTTATGCGTCTTATTATGCATTTCTACTCTTAACTGAACTTGATTTATGTATAAATAATATCATTGTTTAATTCAATTCAAAATTTTCTTTTAAATATCCAAAGATGAAAATCTGTAATGTGTGTACTGTACTATATCTTCCCTTCAGTGTATTTTCCTTAGATGCGTTTCTTTACAGTGGAAAATAATGAACTATATTTAATATCATTTGCATTACTCTTATAAAGTCTTTCATTACATACGCTTTATTATATCAGCATACCCTGACTAAGAATATTCTTTTCCAATTTAATTTATCTTTCATGCTAATGTAGAATTTTCATTTACCTAATATTTTGTTTGTTATGGTGAACCTCCTGGGAAAAAAAATTACAGCGTTGCGAAATGAAATACAGTATCCTGAAATTGCCTGAAACTTCATAAAATTGAGGATTATCAACCGGTGTTAGT
The DNA here is from genome assembly GCF_036898095.1 of Palaemon carinicauda. NCBI lineage: Eukaryota > Metazoa > Arthropoda > Malacostraca > Decapoda > Palaemonidae > Palaemon > Palaemon carinicauda. The sequence continues at coordinate 42,014,573 of NC_090751.1, forward strand.
TATTGTTCATAATAATTATGTATGTATATGTATGTATAGTGTGAAATTTTCCTATTTTCAAAGTTTCAAGAACCAATGGATAATTTTCAACCAAATTTAGCACGATACATTACTGTGTAGATTACATTCAAATTTATGTAGATTGTTTATCTTAGCAAGTTATTCGAAACTTCAGTCTCGTAATGCACGTTTCCCAAGTATAGAGCTCAATAATTTTCATTGGTGACCACAATCATACCTTGTGATTAAGAAACGAGGCCTTTTGAGAGAGTAAGTAGACATAGGCCTACCTGTCTGGTCCTACGTGGTCTCAATTTGGGCATAGAGGGGTCTTGTGTGCTGACTATATGTACTATAGTCAATTCTTTTTAGTGACGCAGATTTTTACCGATTTGCAGGGGTGCCCTTTTAGCTCGGAAAGGTTTCCTGCTCGCTAATTGGTTGGACGAGATCATTCTAACCAATCATATAACAGGAAACTTTTCCGAGCTAAAAGGGCACCGCTGCGAGTCAGTGCAAATGCACCTCATTAAAAAAAATTGATTATATATGTAAATATGCTCGGTCTCTAGGACATAAGAAACAACGTAAAATGACCTGTCGCTTGCCCCTGTAGCCCATGAGTGTCCTTTAACCCTGTAAAGAAAAGTTTCTAAACCATATATTTATACAACAGATTGAATTCTTACGCTATGCATGTCGTCATTAATATAGATATACGGCGGTCTGATTTTGCAAATAGGGGTCAATCATAATGAAATTTCAGCATTCTTATGAAACAATATTCCACGGTAAGTTTTGCATATATTACTTATCAAGCAAAAGTCATAAGAATACTATAGTTCGATATGTCCCTGGATGTGGTTAGACACTTAATGATGTTTTGAATACATATGCTAAATAAGTCTAGTAAGCTTTTTGTCAAAATCAAACCACTTCAAGTTAACTGATAACTCACCTATAGGTGCAATCACTACAGTAACTTTAAGCTAATGTGTTATATTATTTTTTGCTATTTAAAGAAATAAACTATTCCTGAACATACATGAATAACAAAACATGTTTTTAAGCATAAAAGAAATTAGAAACATATAGTTTAACAAGAAGCAGGGGCTTTAAATACATATAACTCAACAAGAAGTAGGTGCTTGTTTTATTGTCTCTAAATAATTTCCAATTCACATTAAAAAGTTAATTGTTCCCACATAAATCGCACGAATACTCCCCCATACTTTGGTGCTATATAGAATATCTTTATAAACAGCGTATATGGAAACATATCTTTGTCAGCAGTCCAGAAGGGGATTACTTTTTATTTTACGACATGGCATCCTAAAATCTGCAGTTACATTTCTAATTTTCTGAAGTGTATTTCATATTTATAATCCTTCTAAAATAAACGGTTTATAATTTTATCAGCAATGAAGTTTACTCAGTGGAATGGAATTGGGAAACTTCATGAGGACTGAGAGGGGAAAGGCAAGAGAGAGAGAGAGAGAGAGAGAGAGAGAGAGAGAGAGAGAGAGAGAGAGAGAGAGAGAGAGAGAGGGACTACTTTATATTCCCTTTACCGAAAAAGATTCACTCATATAAATGTTACGACCATAAATTTCGTTTCTCTTCATTATTTATGTTATTTTAATGTATCAAAACTAATATAAGTTTTTATAACTTCGTGCGCTAGAAACAGCAAGTAACTGTTTGTCCATTATAATCAACTAACCTTCCACGCCTCATAGCTTATGTAACGCTGTCACAAATCAAAGCTTACAATAATGTTGCCTATCATTTTCTCGTCAGTTTGTGATAGGATGATCATGTAGTAATGAAATCATAAATATGAATAAAATTAGGAGACTGCTGATCTGCTTTCTTAGCATGCGCTGTTTGAACTTCATAGACTTGACGATACTTTACATTGGAATGGAAATTTATTATAAGACATGAATACCTAACCGAACTAAATTGGTTTTCTTAATATCCTGCTGTTTGACGGCACTTTGAGTGCTAAGGTTTGACTGCTGAATGAAGTTTAATTAACCAAGTAATAATAATAATAATAATAATAATAATAATAATAATAATAATAATAATAATAATAATAATAATAATAATAATAAAAATATTTTTACCTGTTAGATGGTGATCAAGTTCCTATACATTTCTACTCTTAACTCAACTATTAAAAGTATATTTTGTCATGGAGAAGCCAAGAACGTCTTTAAATTCGTCAGAGAAAATTTCCCATGAAAAGCACAGCTGATAAAAGCCACTTACTAAGTGTCGGAGAGTACTTAAGACTCCGGATGGCCCATCAATATGCATTGAAAGCTTTAGTCGGTTGGGAAGGACCGTCATAAAATTCGTTTTAGTGCGTCACGGAGCTCTTCTGTTATTGCATAATAAGCCAAATTTGAATTGCAGATTGGAATATATACTCGTTAATAGAGTGGGTATTGAGGTTTTATATCGGCGACATCATTTCTTATCTAATTGCTAAGGTTTATATTCATTCGTTGAGAAGCAGTACTAGGAATCTTAAGCCTATATGTATTCGTTGCGATACAGTACCAGGAATCATGTCCTTTGCAAGTACTGTCATCTTTACTTTCAATTGATTAGAATTTATAATAAGAAATTAGCTCATGTGAAATATTCAACACCACCTCCTCCCCAACCCCCACCCCCACCGCCACTGTCTTGCAAGCCCACACTCATTGGTTATACGGCAGCCACGCGAATTATACCAACGGAATGATGCTTGTTAAATGCTAACAGCAGACGTTAACAGAAATACAGGATACATTAGTTAATTAGATATACATAATTGAATTTAGGGGACGTTGGGATGCCAATTTGTTAATTAAACTCTAAATAAACAGCTAAAATCTTGTAAATAAGGTTAATAGATCATTTGTAAAGGGGTATATTTTTTGGCTAAGAATCTTACTTTAATCTCGTGGAGGCAAATAGTTATCTTCTCTAACAATTATCTCCCCTGAGCTTGTAATTCAAAGCGTTTAAAAGGATGAAAAGGCAGAAGTGAATTATTATGCCGATTGAGAAGATTAACTAAGCTTTATACTCTGGGAAAGATGTAATTCTTAAAGGTAATTTTCCTCAAAGTAATCTTAAAAGGGTTGGTGAAATTTATCAATATTTTTTTGGTAACTGTTACGAAAGCTTTCTAGAGGTCTCATATTCATTTGATAAGAAGTAGGTTGGCTAGGGAACCAGTCACCCGTTGAGATACTACCTCTAGAGAGTA
>NC_090751.1:42035340-42037840 GCF_036898095.1 Palaemon carinicauda
GATTTATTGAAAAGAACTTTCTGAATAATGTTCTAGAAATATGATGAAAACAACAATTGCATATTTATCAATCTGGGTTTCTTAGCATGGTGTAAATTTCAACTTGTCTGTTTTCACGTAAAATTCATTTAAGAAACCAACAATTTCTTTTTCCTACGTTATTAGTTAACTTCATTTATTATATTCTACTTTTAGATTATTTAAAATTATAACTATGTACCTTTATATCAATGCTAACTCTAAATAGATGAAATAAAAAACGATGTACATAACCATATATTATCATAATGTCCATTTGATATTTAGACTATTTTTCATCATTATTTCTTTCTTTCAAATGTCCTTTCCTGGGTACTCTTTTTCAGTAAAACTTCCTACAACACCTGAAACATCCTTTTCCTCATCGTGTCTGTAATCTTATTCGAATTTGGGTTTAAGGCCCCAGAGGAGACGTTTTTAAATATAATTTTCTTGCCTGAACGGGTCATTGTTTCTTATCATGGCTGTTTTTTACCGGAAGATTTTCCTGGCAGTATCACTATTTTTTACGATATATATTTGTTGAGAGAGAGAGAGAGAGAGAGAGAGAGAGAGAGAGAGAGAGAGAGAGAGAGAGAGAGAGGAGAGAGAGAGAGAGAGAGATATATATGATTTATTAATCACAACCATTAACAAGGAGCAATAAACTGAAAGATTTAGAATAAAAAACAAACAGATAAAAAGATATGTAGGCAGACAAGTTACGATGAAAGATAGGGTGGAGATATATCATCACACAACGAAGAGAGAGAGAGAGAGAGAGAGAGAGAGAGAGAGAGAGAGAGAGAGAGAGAGAGAGAGAGAGAGAGAGAGAGAGAGAGAGATAATTATTTAATCACAACCGATAACAAAGAGCTATGAGACTGAAAGATATAGAATAAAAAACAAACAGATAAAAAGATATGTAGGCAGACAAGTTACGATGAAAGATAGGGTGGAGATATATCATCACACATCGAAGAGAGAGAGAGAGAGAGAGAGAGAGAGAGAGAGAGAGAGAGAGAGAGCTTTCGTAATAGAGTTAGCGGTCAGAGAGTTCAAGTGCATGCTGTAATCCACATGGCTCTGGCATTCCAGTCTCCAGGGAAGGAATACAAGAACGGACACCTAACAGTAATACGGAAAAGACGAGAAAGTGAGCCAAGTGAAAAAGAATTAGAGAAAGAAGGAAACCGGAGAAATAAAAGAATTAACTGCAAGCCGCGAGGGACTTCCTTGGTTGCACGCTTTTATCTAAATAACCTAAGATAAATGTTTTAACGTGGGAAGAATGTTTTAAATTTTGCTATCCCTCGTGTAAGTTCATTTTTGCAATGGTCCTGATGCAGTTTTGTATACTACGTTCTTAAATAGGGATATATTTACTTGGTAATATTTTACGCTATACATTTATTCCATCTTATTTTATTTTTCTTATTTTTTAGTTAATATATCCCTCCTTGAAATCAACAGATCTATTTTGTACATATAACTGAATTGTTACTGAATAGTTATAAAAACATTAGCTATTGCGGAATTATATTAAGCCCTAATTTCATATGAATTTTATATTTCATTTATTAATTATAATTTTTGTCAATATCCAACACATTACGTTGAAAATAGTTTCAATTGGATTATTAATGAAAGGTAATTTAATAGAGTCAAACCCACTTTTTTATGTTCATCTCGGATATTTCAACGCTAGAAGTAGTGAGGAAATTGAACTTTTTGCGATGATTAAGCAAGAATATGTGTATACATATCTCGTTTTAATACAGTAGCATTGTGCTCCATGGAAAAAATCATTTAAATGAATTAAAGTGACAACAAACATAGTTCTAAGAGAGGACATTTTAAGTGACCTCGCCAAAAAGAGGGATGGAGAAAATCTTGGAGTATCAGTTCAATGGTCGAAGTCAACACACACTGAAATGAAGTCGTGATTTTTTGTTGTAAAGTTCTATTCAATATTCTATCTTATTCTCTTCCTCCTGATTTGTTAAAGTTTTTATAGTTTATATAGGAGATATTTATCTTAATGTTGTTACTTTTCTTAAAATATTTTATTTTCCCTTTAATAATGATAATAATAATAATAATAATAATAATAATAATAATAATAATAATAATAATAATAATAATAATAATAATAATAATAATAAACATATTTCACACCAGATTACCCAGAAAACAAATGAACTTGAATCTCGTCGCTACTTCTAAGTGATTAAATGTAGTATTCAAACAAAAAACCATGATGAAAATGGTTAGAAAAATTAAGAGTTGGTGAGTCTATTCATCATTAAATGCCCATGACCTAACACATCAACGATTTATTAAGATGACTGAAAAATCTATTTTCCCCATTCGAAAGCTTTATATTGTCCAAACAATTCCCTTTAAAATTATTATTTTTCACCCATATGTGTAATCTTAAAAAGTACGTAGATACAGTATGTGATGTAGGCATATCTTAGCC
>NC_090751.1:42042840-42045340 GCF_036898095.1 Palaemon carinicauda
TTAAAGTAGGGAAGTGTATAATTATGACTTTCAGGACCTTATTACAGGGAGTTGAACGATAAGTTTGAATCAGATCAAATGTCTGTCATTTAATTCCGGGAAATCCGGTTTTGTTGTTATACTGTATTCATTACTTTATAATCATTACATTTCACGAATGTTAATAATTCTGTAAATTGATTTATTTTCTCCAATTCATTTCCAGATATGTGAGTGTTCAGTCTCAACGGGCCACTTCTCTTTTAATTTTGCAGGTATTGGCCCCATTTAGATCGTCATCGGTACCATCGATAGTTGCTCTCCACTCTGCGTTGTCGTATAATCGATGTTCCCATCCCTTGTGCTGTGTCTTAGCCTTAAGAACAATATTATTCCAACGTCTTCGGTAAGTTCCTTTACGTTGGGGATTTTTTTTTATATCGTTGTAGTATATTTATTGCTTACGTATATTCATTTTAATTTCTTTTCATCTCCTCTAATTTCCTATTTTTCAGCATTATCTTATGTGGACAATTCCATTGGGGTGTTTGAATAGTAGGAGAAGCAATGATTAAAGCAATTGTGTTATAGTAACTTGAATTTTTTGCACATTCAAATGCGCGTAGATCAGAAAGTTTTGTGTTTTCTATTTGTGAAATCTCGTTTGCCATCTGACGATAAGCTTACTCCATGTTCTCATAATAGGAAAAATTATTTGAAATACTATTCACGATTAAAGTTTGAAATACTATGTAGATTCGATCAGATATTGCACAACAATATGACTCTCTCTCTCTCTCTCTCTCTCTCTCTCTCTCTCTCTCTCTCTCTCTCTCTCTCTCTCTCTCTCTCTCTCTCTCTCTCTCTCAGTGTGACATATCTTGAATATCTGGAAACTAAAAAGTAATGGAGAAATCAAAGGTTAGCAAATCCACATTGAAGGACAGCCAGTATATCCTACGCAACGAGCAATCAATAGCATATTTTAAGTAGTACAAGATTTAATCTTGTAAGAAAGTATTATGCATTTAATACTTATACACGCGCTGATACTCTGATGCTCATAATAGCAGAAAATAAGCAAACCAGTCCAAAGCGTAGCTGGAAAATTAACAGTGACAGTTTATTGTTACAATTCATTATACGATATAAATCCGTATTAGCAGAAAAGAAATCAATAATTACATATCATCACATCTCTATTAGTTTGTATTAGAGTTCCTAACAGCGATTAGAAATAACTTCACCTCTCTTATTCCCTATTAGTGAATATTTTTCTTCCAAATACCGTAATGTATTGCATACTCTGAAATTCCCTGCCAAAATACAGAACGCCAGTAAGACAGAAATGCAGGCATAATAAGATAGGAAAACAGAAATTAGCGAATTATTAGTTTGTATTTGAATAACTTTCCCTATGAAAAGATTGCCAAAGAAAAGATTGGTCCATAAATTAATTATTTTTAATAAATGCAATAATAATACATATTTTGTCAATGCATACTAAAGAGAGAATTAAATATAAAATACAAAAGCTTCACTTATGCTGAAGACTTACATTAAAGCAAAGGTATGTCAGAATTTGTCCGTATGAACCGTAATTATTAGTAAGCTTAAAGCATTATGAACCAATATATAATTGTAGAGTGAAAAAAATCCAGTTATTGCTCAATGTGATATCCATGACAAACAAAATTTGTAACTAATATTTACTTTTACCCTGATGCCATTATTATTATTATTATTATTATTATTATTATTATTATTATTATTATTATTATTATTATTATTATTATTATTATTATTATTATTATTATTATTGTTGTTGTTGTTGACGTTGTTATTGTTGCAAAACGATGGTTAACCCCCTCATAGATTCTGAATACATACGTGTATCAATCCATTAAACGCTTATCCGTTAAAAGCAAATATTAAAAAGTGTAAGACCCGCTACATGAACAGTATATACAACACTGTGTGCGCGTGTGAAGGCGGGACGCTCACAGTTTCACACTTTAATTAAATAAAAGGTGAATCACAAGAGCTTCCTACTCACTTCTCCATTCCAATTGTTGCGCTTTATTTGTATGGCTTCTTTATTTTGCAAAAAAAAAAAAAAAAAAAAGGTATTTTTAGAGCAAACGTGGAGCGAAACTTATGCAGGCATTGCTTTCGGGTACAGGCTAAATCTCTCTCTCTCTCTCTCTCTCTCTCCTCTCTCTCTCTCTCTCTCTCTCTCTCTCTCTCTCTCCGTTTCGCTTCAGTGATGTCGCTTAGATTATCTGTCCATCTTCCTGTCGTAAACTTCAGCAACAGCACACTCAGATCTTTAAGGCGAGGACGAATTGCAATCTACATAGCATTTAGCGTAAATCTGAAATAGTTGAGAATTTGGACACTTCCGTTGCTCGAGAAATACAAGTATTTTGGTTTGTATGAAGTATGTTTAACATTTTCCTTAGCTTTTTCATAAAATGCTTGACTCTAGATAAATAATTATTTTTGCATTGGCTTTTTCGTA